>NW_007733643.1:90947-95210 GCF_000696425.1 Galeopterus variegatus | reverse complement strand
TACCTGGTTTATGATACCACACATTATCAGCTAACACTGTTAGATCTGTAGGTTCTACATGTAACAGTATAGGGGAATTCATATTTGGCCACAATGACAACACAAATGTACCTTTTAAAATAGAGCATTTATCTATTTCAGGCCATGTTATCTTTACTGGGGGAGGCTAGGTACTCATTACCCAAGGTGAAATTTGTAAATCTTCTTCAAATCCTCTTCGGCAAGGTACAATTAAGCCTATCCAATGTATATGAGGAGCTTCTATTTTCCATGGCCATTCCCATTGTACTGTTTGTCCCTGTTGCAAACAGGTTGGGGCTGGTAAAAGAATATTTCCATTGCTACTGTGTCCTGGTTTCAGGAGATCGTCCTTAGTTGTAACCTGCAACTGAATTGGTGCTGCAGCTCTGTGCCACAGAGCCTCCACTGGAGAGGGCCCACCCTTGCAGGGTCTCTCATTTAAGATCCTTTCAGCCACAACCAAGATGCCCAACCCTTCAAAGATGGGGGGCTAGCAGAAAGCCTTAATCCCCTTTTCAAAAATCATTGTACCATTCAATCATTCCCACTGCCTGGGGATGATATGGCACATGCAAAGCCCACTGAATGGACAAACAGGAAGCCCACTTCTTTACCTCATTCCCAGTAAAGTGGGTTCCTTTATCATTCTCTATTACCAGAGAGCGACCAAACATGGTCATAAGGCTATTCAGTGACTTCACAGTGCTTACCTGGTCTGGGACCCGACAAGGCCATACAAATAGAAGACCAGTAATTCTCTGCTTTTGGCAGTGGTCCCACAAGATCCACCTGTCATCATGTCAGGGGCATGCTCACATGGGTTATCTGCACATCAGCATGGGCTACTTGTCTAGGGTGTGGGCTCTCCTGAGCACCCACCGCACAAATATGACATGTGTTTACCATATCCTCTCGTTTTATGGGAAGGTTTCAGTTTTGAACCAACACTCACGTAGTTCTGCAGTCAGCAGGCTGTATTCTTCAATGTAGCCACCCAGCTATATCAGCTGCTGGAGCTCTCTCCAGCCACCTTGCATTAGCCAGCACATCAGCTTCATCATTGCCCAGACTGGCTAAGGGGGAATGTCCTGTGACATGGGAAAGAGTTACTTCCTTTTCCTGTCCCAATTCCCACAACTCCTGCCACGTGGCTTGCCCCCACAAGGGCCGGTGACCTGCCAGCCACTGCTGATACTTCCAAGTAGAGATCCAAAGGCTCAAACCCTTGGATACAGCCCAGCTGTCAGTACATTTTTCTTATATGGGCTTTTTGGTACATAGAAACCAAGAGCAGAGGGCACCAGAAACACTAACAGGTGACAAATCACTGGGCCATCTGTGGTGACCAATGTTTCACTCATGCAATTCACCTTTTTGTGTGGGATAAAAGTTGAACATTTTCTGCCTCTGCTACATTTTACCTGAGCAAAGGAAGATTTGGTATTGCATGATGTGGTAATTACCACAGGCTCCTCAAACATCTCTTGGATCTGGGAGTTCAGATTGACGTCGGGTTGGCAGCTGTGATTTCCTGCTTCTAAGAAGGAGGATTTAGTCAGTCTGAGCCAAACCATCTGGGACATCTAATCACTTCTAAAGAGAAATCCTACATCTTTCTATTTTTAAGAGCAAGTGAAACTGAAACGTGTATCAAATTTTGCTCAGGTTTGTGAAGGTTTAAGCACTGGAGCGAAAAAATAATCTGATTAATTATTTTTGCAAACAGGAAGTTTACCAACTTTATGGAGCCTGAAGACTGCAATATTTTAATTCTTCATTGTGGAAATTTTTAAACATTTAACAAAGCAGAGAAATAATCTAATAAACCTGATGAACCACCTCCCAGCCTCAATGATCTTCAATGCGTGGTCCATCTCCTTCCCACTTTTCCTTGTCTATCCTTCAGTAAAGAACCTAGTTCAAGGCATTTGGTCTTTCCAGCTATTCTGCAGATTTTAATGATGCTCTCAAAGCACTCACTCATGTATTTGGGCCCCAGACCTGTGGGCACATGCACGGACTCCATTAGAGGCAACCCCTCTGGATGTCAGAAAAAATTACTTCCTCCTGTTCTAGCTGCTTCTTGTTTTTGAGTCATCACAGATACCAGTTCTAGAAGAGAAGGATGATGCTCTCAGCCAGGATTAAATATGAAGGTACTTCAAAAAGTTTGTAAAAAAATAGGATTAAAAGACAATATTAATCTTTCCAAGAAGTTTTTGAAGTATGTTCTTATATGCAGCAGGGATATTATAAGGGAAACAGAACAATCTCATTTTTTTCCCCAAGGAGTGTTTCTCATGTGCTCCTGACTGCCTCTTCTCTCTACGTCTCCTGGAGAGGGTGTTGGAATCCTGTCTGGGTCCAACAGAAGGGAAAGAGCCAACCTCATTACTTGTCATAGAGTCATGTCAAACGTGTGCAGGAAAGAAGCACCTGTTCCATCTCTCTGCCTTTAGGTAAGCCTCGAGATAAGAAACCTTCCTCTCTCTAAAAGCCTCCAATAGGGAAACCCCAGGATTTATTTCGACATTTAGTTACTCTCTGGAAATTATGTCCCCTAGAGCCAGGTCCCTTCACTCTGCCCGTTTCATTGATTTCATCTTGATCTGGTCCTTATGCTTTAAGAAACAAGCCATATATTTGCAGAAGAGCTTCTCACACCCTTGATAAACATCACACCCTGCCTTGACTTTTGCAATATCACTCCCAATCCTTCTTAATTTAGGGATTGTTGGTTTTATGAGTCAACTATCCAGCCATCCCTATAATTCTCTTTTTATCTTCTCTAAGCTTTCACATCCGTCCTATGGTGTCAAGCCCTAAACTGAGAAAGATGCTCTGGAAGGCATCGAGAATGGAAACATCACTCAAAGCTTATGTTCTTCCATTTATGACTCATAGCAGTCTATGACGATCAGCCTGTTTTTAAAAAATTAGAGTAAGCATGGTGGAAAAGAGGAAGAAGGTGGTATCTGTCAGGGTGGAGAGTGTTTATCTTGNTCAAGCCCTAAACTGAGAAAGATGCTCTGGAAGGCATCGAGAATGGAAACATCACTCAAAGTTTATGTTCTTCCATTTATGACTCATAGCAGTCTATGAAGATCAGCCTGTTTTTAAAAAATTAGTGTAAGCATGGTGGAAAAGAGGAAGAAGGTGGTATCTGTCAGGGTGGAGAGTGTTTATCTTGGTTGCCTTGGAGAGCATTTTAGAAATGAAGTCTGCGTGGCACCTTCACAAGTCCCCAGTATTTAGCGTCATGAACAAAGAGGCATCGCGAGCTCCTCCGTTCACATTGTCATCCTTGGTCATAGTCATCCGGCACAGGCTGGTACCCTTTTCTGTCAAGGGCCAGGAAATAAATATTTTAGGCTTTGTGGGCTACATGGTCTCCTGCAAATACTCATCTCTGTTGTTATAGTGGAAGGTGAACACAGATGATAACGTGCACTAACAGGCCTGACTGTGTTGCCATAGGACTTTATTTATGGGCACTGAAATTTACAGATTTTAAGTTTCATGTGTTACGAAATTCTTGTTTAGATTTTTCCAATCATTTAAAAATGTAAAAGCTATTTTTATCTTGCGGGCCACATAAAAACAGGTGGCTGGCTTGGGCTTGGCCTGACGGCTGTTGGTTGTCTATCCCTGATCCAGCATCTTCTTCCACAGAACCCTAGTAGAAAGGGAGGGTGAGAAAGGAAGGGTGAAAGAATTAGAGAGAAAATCTGTTCCATTTCAATTTTTATTTACTACAATAACAGTCTAATACAGAAACAGCAAGTTTCAATTTTTTGCTTTGAGCAGATAAAACCCTAAAGGCTATATAGGGATTTTACCAGGACAGAGCTAGGTGGGGCCTATCTGTAGCATGTCTACCTGGTCAGAGGTCCCATCCCATGAGGTCCAAGGTCCTTTTATATGAATGTTGACCATGTTTTTAGGAACTCAAATCGAGACTCATAGTCTCTGATAAAAATTTATTATTCAGATTTGTACATTTTTTTTTTGGTAGGGGGGGGCAGCTGACTGGTACTGGGAATCCAAACTCTTGACATTGGTGTTACAACACCATGCTCTGACTAACTGAGCCAACTGACCAGCCTCAGATTTTTAAATTCATTTACACAAAATGTCATAAAATTATAAATGTTATATAGCATTTAATTACATAATTCATTACTTTCATGAAAAGCATTGAAACTGCTCTGGAAACTTTAAGACCTGTGATTTTTTTTTTTT
>NW_007733643.1:87626-90003 GCF_000696425.1 Galeopterus variegatus | reverse complement strand
GTATGTGGGATCCGAACCCTCGGCGGGAGCGCCACCGCGCTCCCAAGCGGCGCAGTGTAGCTGTGCGCCACCGGGCCAGCCCAAGACCTGTGATTTTTATGCAGAGATTCATTAAAGTGTAACTTGTGAAGAAATCTTTGCCCGAGTATGTGAGTGGAGACCACCTTGTGTTTCTGCCCCAGACCTGGCCTCCCCTGTCTGAAGTTGAGCCCTGCACATTTCTTTTGTGGATAAGGAGTTAGGAATCTAGTTGGCAGTTGCATATATTATGTCCCGACTAAGCTCACTGATGATTTACTGAGGGTCATCTATGGCTTTAAAGCATGACTGTGTCATATACAACATGGCTTAAATAAGCTTGTATCATTTAATCTCTCAATTTGCAGTTCTGAACAAACCATAAAGCCATCTTGTTCTTGAAAAAGTAATCGACTTTGCTGAGTGGAGCCAGTTGACAGTGTGTACTGATTTTGTAAATGCTGTGGCTGAATTGTAAGTTCCTAGAAAGGTCTTTGAAAATAAATGGAATTGCAGCAAGGACTTTCTCATAATTAATGGTAGTCTCAGAACAATTAGTTTATGTTAAGTGAAATCCACGTAGACATTAATTGTGTGGTAGTTGGGTTGTGCTATGATTTGAATGTTTGTCCCCTCCAGGGCTCATGTGGAATCTTGATCCCCAATGCGGCAATGTTGAAAGATGGGGCCTTTGGAAGGTGATTAGTTCACGAGGGGTAAACCCTCATGAATGGATTAACCCATTCATGGATTAATGGATGAGTGGGTCATCATGAGAGTAGTACTGGCAGCTTCATTAGGAGAGTGAGTGAGCATGTTAACACTCTCTCGTCCTGTTACCATGTGATGCCCTGCAGCACCTTGGGACTTTGTAGAGTCTCCACCAAGAAGAAGGCCCTCACCAGATGTGCCCTCTCCACCTTGAATTTTCCAGCCTCCAGAATTGTAAGAAATAAATTTTGTTTCTTAATAAATTACCCAGTACTAGGTATTCAAAGTGACAGAAAATAAACGCAGATTGGAATGAATAATCTTACGCAGTCAATCTTCACCATCTTGTGGTTAGAAAGTCAGCTGTTTGGCTCTGACATAATACTTCCAGGTTCAAAACTTGACAGAATTTATAACCTAAAAAATAAAAAGGTGTATCTATTTGAAAGAGGCTTCCTCCCTGGGAGGGCTGTCATATATTGACACGTTGAGTCATATTGTAGGGCTGCCTCATGAGGATGCCATCCACCACTAAAGCAACAGGGCAGCGGTGGGCACCCTGAGGAGGCCTTCGCTGGGGGCTTCTGGGCTGACAGCTCATATATGAGGGCCATTGTGCTGATGTTGGGGAGAATCAGTTCACACCCCATAGATTCTTCCTCAGTGTCTTCTCACCTTGCCCTCCAGGTACATGAGGAGAAGAAGGTTCTAGACGTTGGCCTTAGGAAAACACATTATGAAAGTTTACTACTTCACGGAATGAGGTATAAGGAAAAGGTTACACTTGAGAATTATACTGAGAATGGGTGCCAGCACCTTCACCGGAATACTAAGGTGAAGTCAGTTCTCTGTGTCACTTTACTGTGGTATTTCAAACAGGAGAAAGTCCAAGGTCCTTAGGACCACATGGCCAAACACTGTTAGATCCTAAAGCAGAGAGAAATTCCTTCTTTTCCTTAGGCATTAGAAGTGGAGTGGAGAGACTAGAAATCTCAGAGAGGAAGATCTAGGGAGGACTCCTTTAGAGGTTTGGATACCACCAATTCTTGCTGTCACACACGAAGGGCTTATTTAAGCTTCTTGTTTTTCTTGCAGTCCTTTCACTGCTCATGAGTAACTGGGAAGGAGAGAAAAACTCCAGCATGTCAAGTTCAGGGAAGAAATTGTTTGCTGAACTTGGGCTTCTAGAAGTCCATTCATCTGTGAGGGTCATTAATTAAACCTAACTAACCCTGTCTCCTTATTCCATGGTCATTGAAAACTGGCTGTATTATTATTCTTAATCTTCAACTTTCCCCCCTTTCCTCTCTCTCTTGCTCCCTCTCTGCCCGCCTTCCTTCCTTCCTTCCTTCCTTCCTTCCTTCCTTCCTTCCTTCCTTCCTTCCTTCCTTCCTTCCTTCCTTCCCTCATGATGCACAGCGTCATCTATCATGGTTTTAATACTCAAAGAGCAACGTGTGCTAGAATAGTTACAAGCTTTTGGGTTCCGTCAGGGAATTGTGATAAGTGTGACACATTTTGGATTGGTCTTCCTCTCCGGCCTGTTCCTTGTACTGTCCCTCCTTATTCACAGTGGCTAGCATACAGTAGGTTGCTAAAAATATGTTTTAAGTGTAAATAACAGTTTAAAAATGACAAATATAGAAAA
>NW_007733643.1:85601-87460 GCF_000696425.1 Galeopterus variegatus | reverse complement strand
ACTAACCCTGTCTCCTTATTCCATGGTCATTGAAAACTGGCTGTATTATTATTCTTAATCTACAACTGCCCCCCCTTTCCTCTCTCTCTTGCTCCCTCTCTGCCCACCTTCCTTCCTTCCTTCCTTCCTTCCTTCCTTCCTTCCTTCCTTCCTTCTTTCCTTCCTTCTGTAGGCAACCGCAATTCATTCAAGAGCTTTAAGCATAGAAATGACATAATCTAATTTATCTTTTAGCCTTCCCTCATGATGCACAGGGTCATCTATCATGGTTTTAATACTCAAAGAGCAACGTGTGCTAGAATAGTTACAAGCTTTTGGGTTCCGTCAGGGAATTGTGATAACTGTGACACATTTTGGATTGGTCTTCCTCTCCGGCCTGTTCCTTGTACTGTCCCTCCTTATTCACAGTGGCTAGCATACAATAGGTTGCTAAAAATATGTTTTAAGTGTAAATAACAGTTTAAAAATGACAAATATAGAAAAGGTAACAGAAGTACCGTGGATGAGGTGCACAGCTGAGGTGTGGAGAGCACAGAAGAGGCAGCAGTTGGTTGGGCCCCATGGGCTCGGCAAAGACTGCAGAGGCGAGGGGCACCTACACCAGCCGGGAGGCAGCATGGGTTAGGCCGGGCTAGTCCTGGCTGACGTGCGGGAGTGGGGAAGGGACCACCTTCTAGGCTAGCAAATGTCAAATTGTTTGGTCCCAGGCATCGTTTACACTCTTAAAAATTACAGAGGACCCTAGAGACCTTGTGTATATGTGTGTCCTATCTACTGATATTTATTATATCAAAAATTAAAACTGAAAAATTTTTATTAATTCATTTAAAAAGTAAAACATTATGTGTTGCCATAAATACTGTAATATTTTATGAAAACTAAATACATTTTTCAAAACAAAAGACTTAGTGAGGGAGTAGCACTGTTTCACACTACAGCAAGTCTCTTTAGAGTCTCTCTTAAAAGCACATGAAGAGGCAGATGACATCCTAGTACATGATCAAAAGAGCTTTCACCTTTCAAGCCCTGAAATGTTCTCAGAGATCCTCTCGGGGACACTCGGGGGTCCACAGACAACACTGAGAACAGCTGCTCTGGGTGGAAGGAATCGCACCTGGGTGGCCACTTCCAGGAGGACAACAAGGCCCTCAGCCTGGCCAGGGCCCGCTTCTCCATGCATATTTCATCCTTCATCCTGTGTCCTGCCTAAGCCAAGAAACCGAAGTCACCTTGCATGCTCTCCCCACCCCCTTCGCCCCCAGTCCTGAACCTTCTGTCTCCTCAACACCACAGCAAGTTCAACTCTGTGCGCTCTAATTCTGAGCAGGCTTCAAACCGACGTCCACACCTCCATGTATATGCGCCTCTGCTCCGTTCCCTCGCTGTTTCTACCGGGATCTTTAAAAATGGAAGCCTCGCATGCCACCCACTCAGCCTAAAATCCTTGAATAGTCAGTTCTCTAGTGCCGTCAAGAAGAAATGAAAACTTTTTAGTATATCTTAGGGTAGTGTTTGTCAACATACTATAAGTAGCAGTGATGTGAGCCATATAATTGATTTAGGGGGTCACAACCTGCATCTTATCTTATAAACACTGTGACAAACTGGAATAAAAATCTTAGAGTGCATTGCAAGAGGTCTCAGCACATACACGATCTCATGACACTCGTTCTGTGGTGTATGTGCGTGTATACACGTGTGTGTGGACTGGGTCTCAGTGCAAAATGCTTTTCTACCTGTGGATCATGGTGAAACAAGTCTGAAAAGCAGAAGCCCCCCTGCCTACTTCTTTGTCCTCAAAGACAGCTTCCTCAGGGCCAGCGGGCTCTGCTGCCTGGGCACGCTGCTTCCAGCTCTTC
>NW_007733643.1:81873-84913 GCF_000696425.1 Galeopterus variegatus | reverse complement strand
ACCCCCTTCCCAGCCTCTGGTAATCTGTGTTTTACTCTCAACTTCTATGAAATCAACTTTTTTTAGCTTCCACTAAAATACAAAATGTTCTCACTCTCATGACTGAGAACATGCAGACTTAACTTTTTGTGCCTGACAGCTCCCACATATATGTGAGAAGATGTGATATTTATCTTTCTGTGACTGACTTACTTTTATAAAGATTATGTCATCCAGGCTTATCTATGTTGCTGCAAATGACAGGATTTCATTCTTTTTTAAGGTTGTATATATACACCACATTTTCCTTATCCATTCTTCCGTTGGTGCAGATTTTGTACTTGCTAGCCTCCATAATCACAGGAGCCTTCGAATAAACCTCCTTATATGTAGTCTTCCTATCTGTTCTGTTTTGCTGTGGATCTCTAATGGAACTGTGAAGACTGCTTTTGCTGTGGATCTCTAATAGAACTGTGAAGACTGCATGTTGGCCCAAGGCATTGGTTTGTCCTGTCCCCTGAGCTCTCTCTAAGAGCTTGGTGCACATTCACAGGGCTGTGAAAAGCAGCCCTTTCAGCATGATTCATATACCTGGAACTACAAATTTATTCAACACTTTAGGAAAAAATTACTTATCTATCAAAATAAGCATGGGTATAAAATAAATTAGAATTCAAAATTTGTGTACATTGGGAAAAAGCATAGGACTTCAGAGACATTTTGTGGAGGCAGTGGCTGGTTGGCTCTGCCAGGAGAGACCCTTAGGAGTTTGGATCCTGCCTTCAGTCTCAGAATTCCTTAGTGTGATATGCCGAGAAGCAGTCTTGAGCAGTGGGAAAGAAAGGAAGATTTTAAGCTGTGTTTCAGCAATATTGCTCAGTAAGCAGAGTGGAGGATCCACTAGAGGGGGTTGGTGGGGAGAATGGAAAACAGATGGCAGCCAGAGTCCAGGAGGGACAAGGTATGGCCTTGGAGGAGGTGGAGAAAATTCCACCTCCTCATTTCAGGGCTAGCTCAGGGCCGTCTTCTCCAGGAAACCTTTCTAGTCTCTCCTGAACGTGGTTCGTCCACCTTACTTTATGCTCTCAATACCTGTTATCTTGATCACAGCATCCCTCACAGTGTATTATAGCTATTTGGACACACATTATGGGTCTTATTTATCTTTAATTTTCCATGGCTAACCCCATGCCTAGCACCAGGTAGGCCCTTGTTAGGTGTTGCATGGAGTGGCTGGCTCTGCCATTAACTGAGGCAGGGAACTCAAGAACTGGAATGGGTTTTGAAGAAAAGCTACTAAATTCACACATATCCCCTATTGTTTTATTATTTTTTAAAAAATGTATTATTATTTTGGTCAAATGATGTCTTTTCCCAGGTATCAAAAGAGCCAATGCAGCCCGTTTATGCACAGTCTAAATTACCAGTAATTTTGAGTTAGCAAATTCTTAAACAATGAGTTTAAATTCTTAAACTTAATTAGTTCTCATATATTGGATATGTTTAGTTTTTAAAATAACATATCCCTAGAACATGATATCTCAGTGTGGTAGATTTATAGTATATAATTTTATTATAATTTGCTTTAAATATTGTGGCCACTTAATTGAAATGTTTAGCGCCTCATTTTAAATATAGGGGCAGTCCATAAAACTCAAGCAAAAAAATTACAAGAAAGGCTTTGATCATGTAGAAAGGAAACCTTACATTCTGGGTTCAAAGAGAAAGTACAAATCATCTCTAGAATATAGCTAATTGCCATATGCCCCAGTTTTCAGATTTACTGCAGGCTAAGTGTTTTGGGGAGAACATTTTCCCCCCTGCACCTGCATCCTTATTTTATTGTTTCATTCTTGGACATTTAATCCATCCAAATTTTGAAATACAAATGATAAAAGTTGTGCTTATCAAGTTTCCAGGTATTTCCAAAGTGACAAAGACCATTTCCCCAGGCAGACACATTTTGGTGGGAATCCTGGATGGTTCAAGTGTCTCATCTATGACTCAGCAGCTCCGACTCCTGTTTCTTTACCTTGGCACCTTCTGAAAGACACACAGTGGTGTATGGAGAGTGGAAAATACCTGGTACTTTTTAAAAGGCTGTCTTTATGTTGCTTCTCAGACTTGAAACTATCTCTAAATGACTATGGTACAAATATTGAATTCTCTTCCCTCCTTTTATATCACTTTACCAGGGTGGCCCCTGTGAAACACAATGTAATCATCTATGTTTCTTTTTTCCTTTCTCTTTTTATATAGTAAAATACAGTCTGGATTCAATTGTAAAGTGTATATTTAACACACTAATAACAAAAAAGGCTTTTGTAAGGGAAAAACTTCACAATCTCGCACATCAGCTGTTTCTACTTAGTGTCTGCATGTTCATGCACATACGATTTCTGACATCATCAAAATCACAGTGTGAATATAATTTTTGGATTTAATTTCAAAAATCTACAAAACACCCAAGAGATATATGAGAGAGAGAGGGAGAGAGAGAGAGAGAGAGAGAGAGCGAGAGAGAGCGCACCCCAGGGCAAGAGAAATAGAGTTTGAGTGGGTAGAAGATGCCTCAGACAGTTGCAGATGAAAAGTCACTTACAGATGGAGAAAGCCACAGATAGAACTCGTGTTGACCCCAGCACATTTTCCTGGGGCATTATCCACAGCAGTTAACTTCAAAGCATCTGGAGTTGAGTCTGGTGTTAGAGAGTTCTGGCCGCATGTGTGTCAGGGAGACAGCCACAGGCTCCTGGGCCGGCTCAGGGATCCTGGTGACAGAACAAGACTGGCTGGGGTGGGCCCGGCTTAAGGTCCTGCTCCTGAGGCCCCTACATAGCAAACACTGCCACTTACTGAGCTCCTTCTGTGTTCTAGCTATGACACTGATCTCTCAACAGCTGGGTTTCCATTATAAGACCTATCTCTAAATACATTTAAAAAGGAAGACTAATAATGATTTAAAAAAAAAGGCAGGGAAAACACCCTCAAATCCCTTGGTAACTGAGATGTGCAATATCAGAGGAAAGGAAATATGGTACTCCTGTTGTTTCCCCTTATT
>NW_007733643.1:74007-80660 GCF_000696425.1 Galeopterus variegatus | reverse complement strand
AACTTAGCTTTTTTAGCTTTTGAGTTAACAGATGCCAGCCCTCATAAATTAACCTGTATATTACAAGATGGAAAGGGAAGTGACAGGATTTGTGTTATCTGCTGGGAGGGATTACAGAAAGGAGCTTAATTAGAAATTGGGAGTGACAGGTAGAGAACACATGCTTTTTCTTATTTTCTTATTGTTGAGCCCAATTCCCTTCCATCTGTGGAAGCACAGAAGCAAGATGCCTTCGGTTTGCATAAAGCCCCATGACGGATGTGTGCACGGGGGCCAGGGAGAGGAAGGTGGGGCAGAACAGTTATTTGCTATCTCTTTTGCAAGTAACTGCTGGGTGGTCTTGTACAAATCCTATTTATGGGTGTTATTCAGAGCTAGAAAGGTGAGCAGGCCACAGAATGTCAGGCTATGCCCAGGCAGGGCAGTAATGGATATTTATAAAAATACAAAGCAGAACTTTTTTTGAATGTGGACCTCTCATCCTCCACTTCCACCCATAAAAGAAAAGAAGATAAAAATACATTGATTCCACGTGAAATGGAATTTTCTTTAATAGAATGGAAAGGAGGAATAGCAAGTTTTCAATGTAAAAATAACCTTCAAAAGCCCAGAATTTTGTAAATATGATTTCCCGATAGTACCATCAAGGAAAACACACAGTATTTGTATATGAAGGGCTTAAAGGGGATTATGAAGACTGGATGAATTTATAGCTTCTGGAGGCTTTGTTCTCCAGGCAGCTGTTGGGCAGTACCTCCAGCAGTGTCAGTGCAATCAAACCAGCACACACAGAGCAAGGTGTCACCGAGCACCCTGCAATCAGCAGTGTTTCATCAAAGGCACATGCAGAAATCAGCCTAACGTGATAAGTGCAGCTTCAAAATCAAACTCAATAACTGAGAAACCCCCCAAACCCAGCTGATAATAAGTCAATACATGTCGACAATCTTGCTAAGAAAGGTAAAGGAAATTGCACTATTTTAAGGTGAAAAAACCTGCCTGGATGAGTAGTTCTATTTTGAGAGTCACAGCTCTCCCTGGGGAACTGTACACACAGCATGAGGAGACCTTCAATTACTACAAACATAGCCAGTCCTGGGCCCTGGCAGTGGCTTTGAATTTCCAGGCTTTATAACCTGATCCTTTTAAAGGCAAAGCAGGGGCAAAACAATTCAGAGACAACAGCAAGGCTGAGGACGTGGTGGTTTGCCACTTTTGTCTGTCTGTTGTTTGCTTGGAGTGAAATATGCAACCGCTTGCAATTTGAGACTAAAGGTGGATCATTCTGAGGTCCCAATGGGAACATGTTGATGAATAGAGTAGATCTAATCCAAAGAGGCATAAACACTAACCTCAGCTAATTCAGACAGGGCTTGCCAATTCAGGCGAGGTTGGTGGGCTCCTTTATCAGCAGATGAGAACAATTGAAATTTCCATTCTTTCTGTAGGTTGCCAAATGTTTATGCAGACACACACATTCACATATTCACATATCATGTGGGTTAATATGTGCAAACATGCAGGCCAGCAGTAGGATTAGATGAAACAAAATCAGAAGGAATGATAGAAACTGGGTGTGGGATTCTTTTAAAATGAAATAATGTGTGTGTGAGTGTGTAGGTGGTGTGTTGGGGATGTGTGTGGGTGTAGTGTGTGTGTAGGTGTGTATGTGGGGGTGTGTGTCTGTGTGTAGGTGNCACATATCATGTGGGTTAATATGTGCAAACATGCAGGCCAGCAGTAGGATTAGATGAAACAAAATCAGAAGGAATGATAGAAACTGGGTGTGTGATTCTTTTAAAATGAAATAATGTGTGTGTGAGTGTGTAGGTGGTGTGTTGGGGGTGTGTGTGGGTGTAGTGTGTGTGTAGGTGTGTATGTGGGGGTGTGTGTCTGTGTGTAGGTGTGTGTGGTTGTGTGAGTGTAGGTGTGTGGTGTGGGTGTGTATGTGTAGGGTGTGTGTGTAGGGGTCTGTGTTTGTCTTATTTTGCCATGGGGAGTGAAGTGGTATAAATGTTGGACTTCTAAGCTTAGAGGACCAGGTTTTAATCTGTTTGATCATTTCTAGGCATGCACTTACAGGCAAGTTATTTAAATGCTCTATTTCAATTTTCTTTTCTCTTTTGTAAATTGGATTTTATATTAACACCCAACTCACACATTCTTTAAGGACTGAATGTTATCTAAGCAAATGCCTGACCCATAACAGGTATGCACCTATTGTCTTCAGTAATCTTGTCTGAGGATGAGCAGATATTCCATTGCTTTATGTTCTATGGCACACAACCCAAGTGAATAATGGCAGACGCTCATTGTTAAAGTCAGGAATTAGGGATTTAACTTCTCGGCCAGCCAGCTGTCTCCCCAGAAAGTCTGGTCAGAGAACAGCCCCCAGCCTCTTTAGGGAAAAGTTTATAAAGGCAGAAACCACATCCTGTTTGGCATACAGGATGTTCTGCAAGAGCAAGCAAGCTGGTTTACAGAAGCCAAAATAAGCAGGTTAAGCCATTTTTGTTGGTTCCTCTATCTGTCTTCGGGCAGAGTTTCCTCAATGAGGGGTCTTCTAGCAGATGGTTAACTAGGTTACTGTGGTTGTGAGATAAAACTAGGTAAAGAAGCTTTTTGGGTAAGGGTCTTTATCACACCTGGGTGCAAGGGCAGGAAGTGTGGTTACTTGATGGGTCTGCATTAGAGAGCAACTCTGTTTCTTATCTACACAGGAAAGAGCTGGCAGTCTGTGGTTTTCTTGCTAACAGAGGAACAGGCTTGTGACCACAGAGCTACAGTGCAGAAATGCATTTAGCTGTTTTTACAACTGGGACAAAGATGGAGTCAGTCATCTTAGCTTGCAACATTTACTTCACTAACTTACTTATTGCTTTTATTATTCATAATACAGAGAAGAAAGCACTTGCTGCAAAGGCTTATTTGATTATAATCAAAAGTATAAAACCATCCCATCCCCTGCATTATTCTCCTTTTCTTTCTTTTTTCTTTTTTTTTTTTTTCCTTTTTTTGTCTTTTTTACTGACCGGTAACGGGATCACAACCCTCAGTGTCGTGCCCATACCAGGGACGGCAACGGGATCGCAACCCTCAGTGTTGTGCCCACACCTCGCTCAGCCAGTGAGCGGGAANTCTCTTTTGTAAATTGGATTTTATATTAACACCCAACTCACACATTCTTTAAGGACTGAATATTATCTAGGCAAATGCCTGACCCATAACAGGTATGCACCTATTGTCTTCAGTAATCTTGTCTGAGGTTGAGCAGATATTCCATTGCTTTATGTTCTATGGCACACAACCCAAGTGAATAATGGCAGATGCTCATTGTTAAAGTCAGGAATTAGGGATTTAACTTCTCGGCCAGCCAGCTGTCTCCCCAGAAAGTCTGGTCAGAGAACAGCCCCCAGCCTCATTAGGAAAAAGTTTATAAAGGCAGAAACCACATCTTGTTTGGCATACAGGATGTTCTGCAAGAGCAAGCAAGCTGGTTTACAGAAGCCAAAATAAGCAGGTTAAGCCATTTTTGTTGGTTCCTCTATCTGTCTTCGGGCAGAGTTTCCTCAATGAGGGGTCTTCTAGCAGATGGTTAACTAGGTTACTGTGGTCCTCTATCTGTCTTCAGGCAGAGTTTCCTCAATGAGGGGTCTTCTAGCAGATGGTTAACTAGGTTACTGTGGTTGTGAGATAAACCTAGATAAAGAAGCTTTTTGGGTAAGGGTCTTTATCACACCTGGGTGCAAGGGCAGGAAGTGTGGTTACTTGATGGATCTGCTTTAGAGAGCAACTCTGTTTCTTATCTACACAGGAAAGAGCTGGCAGTCTGTGGTTTTCTTGCTAACAGAGGAACAGGCTTGTGACCACAGAGCTAGAGTGCAGAAATGCATTTAGCTGTTTTTACAACTGGGACAAAGATGGAGTCAGTCATGTTAGCTTGCAACATTTACTTCACTAACTTACTTATTGCTTTTATTATTCATAATACAGAGAAGAAAGCACTTGCTGCAAAGGCTTATTTGATTATAATCAAAAGTATAAAACCATCCCATCCCCTGCATTATTCTCCTTTTCTTTCTTTTTTCTTTTTTTTTTTTTTCCTTTTTTTGTCTTTTTTACTGACCGGTAACGGGATCACAACCCTCAGTGTCGTGCCCATACCAGGGACGGCAACGGGATCGCAACCCTCAGTGTTGTGCCCACACCTCGCTCAGCCAGTGAGCGGGAACCGGTCTCCACATGGGATCTGAACCCTCGGTGGGAGCGCTCCCAAGCGGCGCACTCTCCAGTGCGCCACCGGGCCGACCCTCTCCTTTTCTTTCTTAAATCCCAATGATGTGGCTGTGCTCCTTCCATTTAGCCAAGAAAACTGACCACTGTTGAAACTGTTCACATTTGTGAGGAAAGTGGAGTTGGTTTGGTCAGGCCCCCTCACCCCATATCCAGCTGTGTATGAGTCAGCACATCCTTCATAAACAATTTATGTGCGAGTAGAGTTAGTGTGCATGTGCGCCTGGGTACCCTTTTGGCTTGATGCTGTTTGTGTGTACTCCAGTATGGAAGGCAGGGGCTCTGCACTGCTGGTCAGTAGAGCTCGGGTCTAAAAAGAAAGTATGTCCACTTTTCCAGAGGCTGCTCAGTTTTTCTTTCCACTGCCTGTCTGAGGACCTGCACAGGATCCAGCACAACAATGTTGCTTCACAATGTGGGGAGGAAGAACCTCGATTTCACAACCTAGCCCTTGGCTTACTTTCATATAACCCACATAGCTAAAGGATAAACAAAAGAGTGTATAATTCTCTCTCAATATTTTAAAGTAGTAAACTCTTCTAAATCGTCTCATTTTGTTTCAGTGTTTTTTTAAGAAAATTATGGTAAAATATGCATAGCATAACCTTTCCTATTTTAACCATTTTAAAGTGTACAAGTCAGTGACGTGTACAATGTTGTACAACCATCACCACTATCCATTTTCATCATTTCAAACATAAACTCTGTATGCATTAAACAATAACTCCCCCTTTCATCCTTCCCTCCACCCCTGGAAATCTTTATTATATTTTTCTCTCTGTGAATTTGATTATTCTAGGTATGTCATATAAGTGTAATCATACAATATTTGTGCACTTGTGTGTGGCTTAGTTCACTTAGCATAATGTTTTCACAGTTCTTCCATACTGTAGCATGTATGAAACTTAATTTCTTTTTAAGGCTGAATAAATAACAGTCCATTGTATGCATATACCACATTTCGTTTATCCATTCATTCATTGTTGAGCATTTGGGTTCTTTTTACATTTTAGGTATTGTGAGTGATACTGCTGTGAATGTTGGTGTACAAATATGTTTGTGTCCCTGATTTCATTTCCTTTGAGTGTGCCCTGAAAAGGAATCGCTGCATCATACAGAATTCCATGTTTAATTTTTTGAGGAAATGCTGACCTGTTTTTCATAGAGGCTGCACCATCTTACATCCCACCAGCAAGGCGTGGGGGTTTTGACTTCTCCACATCCTCATCAGCATTTATTATATTAGGTTTTTGATAATAGCCATCCTAATGGGGTGAAGTGGTATCTCATTGTATNTTATTATATTAGGTTTTTGATAATAGCCATCCTAATGGGGTGAAGTGGTATCTCATTGTATATTTGATTTGCAGTTTTCGAAAGGCTAATGATGTTGGGCCTCTTTCCATGTGCTTGTTTGGCATTTATATCTTTTTTGGAGAAATGTCTGTTTGAGTTCTTTGCCCAATTTTGATTTGAGTTGTTTGTTTTTTTGTCATCAGTTGTAAAAGTTCTTTAAGTATTCTGGATGTTAATTCCTCATGGGATATATGGTTCGCAAATATTAGCTCCCATGCTGTGTATTGTCTTTTAACTCTGTTGGTAGTGCCTTTTGAAGCACAAATATTTAAATTTTTTGTAAATTCCAATTTACCCTTTTCTTTTTGTTATCTGTGCTGTTTAAGTGATTTTTTGAAACAAATGTTTGTTAAGTGCTTCTGATGTACCCTTGAGTAAACAAAACCTCCTAATCTCCTGTCCCCAGTGTGGTTGAACTTAGAGACTCAACTAAGAGTCTCCAAGTGCAGAGTGACCCTGCTGATCTTGCTACTCCAGGTGCTTCTCGTTGTGCACAGCCTCAGCTGACATAAACAATACTGTTGTTTTTTGACATTGTCATTTGGATGACAATAGTCAAGTGGAGAGTTTAGTTGAACAATAAAGAACACTATTATCATGCTGGCATCTGTGTTTTTAGCAACATAAACATACCGGGAAAATTCTCCCAATGATCCAGTAATTTAATTTAATAGTATGCTTCATTTCATCCAAACAAAGTAAGTATAGTTACATAAATAATAACATTTAGAAGTATGCAGGCATATGTTCATTATTATGAAGTTGTTTTTTCATTCGGTCATTTTTTAAAGTCCATGAAATTCTGTCTTTTTTAAATGTATAGTTGTTAGATATTATACAAGAAAAGAAATCAAGTCTTGATCCAAACTGGCTGCCATAAACTTTAATACTCATGTACTTTCCTGAGAGAAGCCACATTTATTTTTCCCCCCAAAATAAGTCATAAGGTCCTCATATTTTAAAGTAACTAATACTGGATTACCTAACTCCTGCCTTAATTCACA
>NW_007733643.1:70815-72602 GCF_000696425.1 Galeopterus variegatus | reverse complement strand
TGGATGAGTCTGGAAAAAAATACATTATGTGAAATAAGCCAGACAAGGAAAGAGAAATACCGCATGTTCTAACTTATAACTGGGTGCTAAGGAAGAAGAAGAAGAAGAAGAAGAAGAAGAGGAGGAGGAGGAGGAGGAGGAGAAAGAGAGAGAGAGAGAGAGAGAGAGAGAGAGAGAGAGGAAAGACCACAAAAATTCATTGAACTTTCAGAAGGAGAGAACAAACCTAAGGTTACTAGAGATGGGGGGAGGGAAGGGCTGTGGAGAGGGACAGAGTTCTGGTAATGGGCATAAAGAGAGATCATGATTTGTAATAGTGAATATGCTAATAATAATACTAATAAAAAAAGAAAATTATGGCCAAGTTTTTTATTTCTCATAACCATAATTAAGACTTTTTTATTGTTCTGCAAATGTGTTTGCTTTTCAAAAATCCCTCTTTATGCTGGTAAGCTAGACTCAGAAAATTGGCAAAACTACTTTGGTTTAATAATAATTAGGCCTGGAAATGGAAGCCAGTGATCCAAAAATCTATCTTTTTTTCCAGTTTACAGAGACTTTATCACAAGCTTTACCTTTTGTGATTCCTAAATCAGCTCTTTTACACAAATTACACAAAAATTTATTTATTTGACTTTCCTTATTATGCATAAGTAACATCATGGTGCAGACAGGTTTAGTGCAGAGATGGCGTAATACTCCCAAATAGGGTTGGTGGAGGTTTTGGGAATTCAATGAGACACTGCACATAAGGCTCTCTGCACCCAGACCACTACAGAGGCCAGGGGAAGCCAAGGAGAGGAGATGAGGCAAGGCTAGGGAAGAAGGCTGAGTCTAGGCCACACAAGGCTGTGCAGGGACTTTGTTTTATGCCAAAGCAACATGAAACCATTGCAACACTTTTGGTGGAGAAGTGACATGATCTGAGAAGACTATTTTTTTTTTGCAGAGTTGAGGAGAAGTTGGCTGGAAGGAAGACCANTGTAATGCAGGTGGGGGGCTGAACCCACGTGAGTTCAACTATCCAGCTAATGGCACATGGTGCAGCTGGAATGGGAGCCTGATTCTAACTCCAAAGCTTGGGTCTCTCGTGAATGAGACTTTACCTCTGGCCTATCCTGCTACCACTATATCTTACTCCATTTGGGCTGCTATACCAAAATACCACAGAAAGAGTGGCTTATAAACAACAGGCATTTATTTCACACAGTTCTGGAGGCTGGAAGTCTAAGATCAGGATGCCAGCATGGTCAGGTTCTGGTGAGGACCCTATTTGGGGTTGCAGGTGGCTGCCTTCCCCCTGTGTCCTCACATGGTGCAAAGATAGCTAAAGGGTCTCTTTGGTAAGGGCACTAATCCCACTCTTGAGGGCTCTACCCTCATGACCTAATTTCTCCTGTGATGGTTAATTTAGGTGTCAATTTGACTAGATTAAGGAATTCTTAGAAACCTAGTGAAGGATTATTTGAGGGTGTGTTTGTGAAGGTGTTTCTAGAGGCAATTAGCATGTGAGCCTGAGTGGACTAGGTGGGAAAGATCACCCTCAATATTGGTAAGCACTGTCCTATCTGCTGGGGCCTGGAAAGAACAAAAATAGAGGAAAAGGCAAATCTCTCACTCTGTCTGCTGGAGCTGAGATAAACTCTTCTCTCCTGTCTCTGGATATCAGAATTCAAGACTCTTCAGCCTTTGCTTTCTTGAAATTACACCAACAGCACCTCCAGGCTCTCAGGCCTTTGGCTTCAGACTTAGAGTCACACCATCAGCTTTCCTGATCCTGAGGCTTT
>NW_007733643.1:68008-69789 GCF_000696425.1 Galeopterus variegatus | reverse complement strand
TTTGGACTTAGACTGAGCAACACTACCAGCATCCAGTTTGCAGATGGCCTATCACGGGACTTCACAGCCTTCATAATCATGTGAGCCAATTCCCCTAATAAGTCCCCTGTCATATATCTATATTCATATCTTATTGGTTCTCTCTCTCTGAAGAACCCTGATCTATAAACCTCCCAAAGGCCCCCACATCCCAATATCATCATCACATTGGTGGTGAGGATTTCAACATATGAATTTTGGGGGGACACAAACACTCAGACCATAATATGCTGCAAGGAAGAGAAATCTGAACTTGATCTCAAGACTCCTTGGTTTTTAAAATTTTTACTTATTTATTTTATTTGGCACATATTAATTGCTCATATTTATGAAATACAGAGTTATATTTCTGTTTTTAAAGGATTTTATTTTAAAATTGAAAGGTATTGATCATACATATTTATGGGGCACAGAGTTATATTTCAATACATGAATATGATGTGTGATGATCAAATCAGGGTAATTAGCATATCCATCATTACAAAAATGTTTCAGAAAAAAAATTATAGCTAGATAGGAAAAGTAAGTTTCAGTGATCAATGTTAGTGCCAGACATCTATAATTAGCAAACATTTATTGTATGTTTTCAAATGGCTAGAAGAGAAGAGCTCAAAGCTTAAATGTTTTTATCACATTGATTTGAATCCAGTTTCTTTCACATACAAATTAGTCAGGGGTTCTCAGGAAAGTCATGGAACTTTCAGAGCCTCAGTTTTCTCATCTGTAATTTGGAACTATGCTATGTGCCCTACTTGCCTCAATGCTTTGTAAATAGTACTTGCTTTGAAATGTAAGTTATGAAAGGCAGCTTACTGAAAGAGCCCTGGGCTTCAGTCCTATGACTGGATTTAAGAACCAACCATGAAAAAAACTACCCAAATGAATGTTGCCTACAAGAAACACACCCTATGTACAAAGACACATATAGACTGAAAATGAAGGGATGGAAAAAATATTCTATGCAAATGGAAAACAAAAATGAGCAGGAGTTGTTATACTTATATTAGATAAAACAGACTTTAAATAAAAATCTGTACTAAGAGACAAAGAATGGCACTATATAATGATAAAAGTATCAATACAGCAAGAGGATATAACAATTATAAATATATATGCACCCAAAACCAGAGCACCCAGATATATAAAGCAAATATTACCAGATACAAAGGAAGAGATAGACACCAACACAATAATAGTTAGGGATTTTAACACCCCACTCTCAGCACTGGACAGATCATCAAGACAGAAAATCAAAAAGGAAACATCAGATTTAAAGGCACCATAGACAAGATGGACCTAATGGACATATACAGATCATTTCATCCAACAGCTGCAGAATACACATTCTTTTCATCAGTACATGGAATAGTCTCCAGGATTGGCCATATGGTAAAAGTCTCAAGAAGTTCAAAAGCATCAAAATCATATCAAGTATTTTTTTCTGACTGTAATGGAATAAAACTAGATATAAATAACAAGTAGAGCTTATGAAACTACACAAGTACATGGAAATTAAACAACATGCTCTTGAATGACCAATGCATCAAAGAAGAGATTAAGAAGGAAATAAAAAAAAATTTCATGAAACTAACAAAGACCAAAACACAGCATACCAAAATCTATGGGATACAGCCAAGGCAATACTAAGAAGCAAGTTTAGAATAATATACACCTGTATCAAATATATATATATATAAAGATTTATAAGAAACAGGCTAACAATGCACCTCAAGGAACTAGAA
>NW_007733643.1:67044-67955 GCF_000696425.1 Galeopterus variegatus | reverse complement strand
ATATATATATATATAAAGATTTATAAGAAACAGGCTAACAATGCACCTCAAGGAACTAGAAAAGCAAGAAAAAACTAATCAAAAAATCAGTAGAAGAAAAGAAATGACAAAATCAGAGCAGAAATAAATGAAAATGGGGTTAAAAATGCAATACAAAAGATTAATCAAATGAAAAGCTGATTCTTTGAAAAATAAACAAAATTGACAAACCATGAGCCAAACTAACTAAGAAAAAAAGAGAGAAGACCTAAATAAATAAAATCACAAATGCAAGTGGAGACATTAAATCAGATAGCACCAAAATATAAACGATCATCAGAAATTATTGCAAACAACTCTAAGCCAATAAATATGAAAACCTAGAGGAAATGGGAAAATTCCTAGACACATATGCCATACCAAGACTGAACCAAGAAGAAATGGAAAATCTAAGTATACCAATAACAAGCAAGCAGATTGAATCAGTAACAAAAAGCCTCCTAACAAAGAAAAGCCCAGGACCAGAGGGCTTTATTGCTGAATTCTACCAAATATTTGAAGAAGAACTAATACCAATACTTCTTAACCTATTTCAGAAANAAGAAATGGAAAATCTAAGTATACCAATAACAAGCAAGCAGATTGAATCAGTAACAAAAAGTCTCCTAACAAAGAAAAGCCCAGGACCAGAGGGCTTTATTGTTGAATTCTACCAAATATTTGAAGAAGAACTAATACCAATACTTCTTAACCTATTTCAGAAAATTAAATTTGACAGAATTCTTCTTTTTTTTTTTTTTTTGTCTTTTTTCGTGTCCGGCAATGAACCGCAACCCTCAGTGTCACGCCCGTACCGGACCGGGACCAGCAACGGGATCGCAACCCTCGGTGCTGTGCCCGCCCCTCGCTCAGCCAGTGAGCGGGAACTGGTC
>NW_007733643.1:55497-66081 GCF_000696425.1 Galeopterus variegatus | reverse complement strand
GGAGCTGGTCTGTATGTGGGCTCCGAGCCAGCGGTGGGAGCGCCACCGCGCTTCCCAAGCGGCGCACTGTAGCAGTGCGCCACCGGGCCGGCCCCTTGACAGAATTCTTCTAATCTCATAGTATGAGGTCAGCATTATCCTGATCTAAAACCAAGAAAGGACACAACAAAAAAAGAAAACTACAGGTCAGTATCTTTAATGAACACAGATACAAAAATCCTCAGTAAAATACTAGCAAACCAAATCCAACAACACATCAAAAAAATTATACACCATGATCAAATAAAATTTATCCCAGCGATGCAAGCGTGGTTTAATATACACAAATCAATAAAGGTAATACATCATATCAACAGAAAGATAGAAAATAAAACATGCAATCATCTTGATAGATGTGGAAAAAGCTTTTGGTAGAGTTCAACATCACTTTATGAAAAAGACTCTCAATGGGCTGGCCCGGTGGCGCACTGCTTTAGTGCGCCACTTGGGAAGTGCGGCGGCGCTCCCGCCGAGGGTTCAGATCTCACATACAGAGCGGTTCCTGCTCACTGGCTGAGCGAGGCGCGGGAGCAACACCGAGGGTTGCGATCCCGTTGCCGGTCCCTGGTCCGGTACGGGGGCGACACTGAGGGTTGCGATCCGTTGCCGGACACGGAAAAAGACAAAAAGGAAAAAAAAAAAAAAAGAAAGAAAAATACTCTCAACAAATTAGGTATAGAAGAAAAATATCTTAATATAATAAAGGCTCTACATGACAAACCCACAGCTAACATCATTCTGAATGGGGAAAACTGAAAGTTTTTGCCCTAAGAGCTGGAACAAGACAAGGATGCTCGCTCTTACCACTTCTATTCAACTTCTATTATATAGTACTGGAAGTCCTAGCCAGAGCAATCAGGCAAGAGAAGGAAGTAAATGGGATAAAAATTGGAAAAGTAGAGGCCAAGTTGTCCTTGTTTGCAGATGACATGATTTTATATGAAGAGAAACCAAAGAAGCTACCAAAAAACTCCTAGATCTGAAAAACAAATTCATTAGAATTTCAGGGTACAAAATCAACATATGAAAATCAGTAGAATTTCTATATACCAACAATGAACTTTCAGAAAAAGAAATTAAGAAAACTATCCCATTTACAGTAGCAACAACAAAAAATAAAACCCCTAGGAATAAGGTTAACCAAGGAGATGAAAGATATCTACAAAAACTATAAAACACTGATTAAAGAAATTAAAAAATACACACAAAAAATGGAAAGACATCCCATGCTCATGGACCAGAAGAATCAATATCATCAAAATGACCCCACTACCCCAAACCATCTATGGATTCAATGCAATCCACATCAAATAGAAAAAGAAATTCAAAAATTTATATGTAACAACAAGAGACCCCAAATAGCCAGATCAATCCTGAGCAAAAACAGCAATACTTCAAAATATACTACAAAGTGATGGTAATCAAAACAGCATGGTACTTCACAAAAACAGACACATAGACCAATGGAACAGAATAGAGAATTCAGAAATAAATCCACATATCTACAGCCAACTCATTTTTTGGCAAGAGAGGCAAGAACAGACTTTGGGAAAAGGACAGTCTCTTCAATGAATGGCACTGGGAAAGTTGGAGATCTAAATATAGACAAGTAAAACTAGACCTCTATCTCTCACCATATACAAAAACCACCTCAAAATGGATTCAAGACTTAAATGTAAGTCCCCAAATAATAAATCTTGTAGATGAAAACAGGGTATACACTTCAGAACATAAGTCTGGGCAAAGATTTTATGAATAATACTTCAGAAGCACAAGGAACAAAATAAAAAATAAGAAATGGGATTATATCAAACTAAAAAGCTCCTTCACAGCAGAAGAAACAGTCAACACAGCAAAAGGAAAATCTGCAGAATGGGAAAATATATTTGCAAATTATGCATCTGACAAGGGATTGATATCCAGAATATACAAAGAACTCAAATAACTCAATAACAAGAAACAAATAATCTGATTAAAAAATGGGCAAAATCTGAATAGACATTTTTCAAAAGAAGACATACAAATGGCCAACAGGTATACAAAAAATACTCAACATCAGTAATCAGCAGAGAAATATGAGTCAAAAACCACAATGAGATATCATCTCACTCCAGTTAGAATGGCTATTATCAAGAAGGTAGAAAATAAATGCTGGCAAGGATGCAGAGAAAGGGGAACTCTAATACATTTTTGGTGGTAATGTAAATTAGTGCAGCCATTATGGAAAACAGTATGGAGATTTCTCAGGCACCTACAGACAGAACTACCATATGATCCAGAAATCCTTCTACTGGGTATGTACCCAAAGGAATAGAAATCAACAAGTTGAAGGGACACCTGCACTCCTATGTTTATCGTGGCTCTAGTCACAACAGCCAGAGTTGGAACCAACCTAAATGTCCTTCCAAAGATGACTGGATAAAGAAAATGTGGTAAATATACACAATGGAATACTACTCAGCCATAAAAAATAACGAAATTCTGCCATTTGCAGCAACATGGATGAGCTTGGAGAAAATAATGTTAAGAGGAATAAGCCAGGCACGGAGAGAAAAATACCACATGTTCCTACTCATATGTGGCAGCTAAAAGAGTTGATCTTATAGAAGTAGAGAGTAGAGTAGAGGTTACTAGAAGCTGGTGGAGGGGAAGTGGGAAGGGAGAGGACGGTCAGTGGAAACAAAATAGTAGAGAGATAGGAAGAATGGGACCTAGTGTTACATAATAATATAGGGAGACTACAGCTAACAACAAAGTGCTATGTATCTTTAAATAGCTATTCAAGATGATGTTGAATATTCCTAACACAAAGAAGTGACAAATGTTTGAGGTGATGGATATACTAAGCACCCTGATATGATCATTGCCCAAAGTGCGAGTGTACCCAAATATCACATTGTACTCCATAAATATGTACAATTATCATGGGTCAGTTAAGGAAAATAAATTAAAAAGAGAGAAAAAAAATGGAGAAACGGAGAGTAGAATAGTGGTTACCAGAGGCAGGGAAAGGGAGGGGGGAGGGAGGCCAGGGAAGTGTTGATAGGTTGGCACAAAGTTACACAGTCACAGTCGGATAGGAAAAATAAGTTCTGGCGCCCTAGGGTGACAATAGCTAATATTGTTGAGTATATGCTATGGATTGAATTGTGTCCCCCCAGAGTCCAACGTATTAGAAACTTAAGCCCTGCTGTGACAGTGTTAAGAGGGTGGGAAATTCTATTATGATAATTGAAAGGTGGGGCCTTGAAGAGGTGATTAGATTCTAAAGCCTATGCCCTAGTGAGTGGATTAATCCATTGATGGTTTAAAGGTGGCTGTGGGCGTGGTTCTCATAGCTTTAAAAGGAGAGCATGTGAGAAGTTCTCTCTGCTTCTGCCATTTCCCATGTGACACCCTCAGTCGCTGTAGAGTCACCCCCAAGAGCAAGGCCCTCACCAAATGTGCTCCCTGGGCTTTGTACTTCCCTGACTTTGAAACTGTAAGCAATAAANAACACAAAGAAGTGACAAATGTTTGAGGTGATGGATATACTAAGCACCCTGATATGATCATCGCCCACAGTGCGAGTGTACCCAAATATCACATTGTACTCCATAAATATGTACAATTATCATGAGTCAGTTAAGGAAAATAAATTTAAAAGAGAGAAAAAAAATGGAGAAATGGAGAGTAGAATAGTGGTTACCAGAGGCAGGGAAAGGGAGGGGGGAGGGAGGCCAGGGAAGTGTTGATAGGTTGGCACAAAGTTACACAGTCACAGTCGGATAGGAAAAATAAGTTCTGGCGCCCTAGGGTGACAATAGCTAATATTGTTGAGTATATGCTATGGATTGAATTGTGTCCCCCCAGAGTCCAACGTATTAGAAACTTAAGCCCTGCTGTGACAGTGTTAAGAGGGTGGGAAATTCTATTATGATAATTGAAAGGTGGGGCCTTGAAGAGGTGATTAGATTCTAAAGCCTATGCCCTAGTGAGTGGATTAATCCATTGATGGTTTAAAGGTGGCTGTGGGCGTGGTTCTCATAGCTTTAAAAGGAGAGCATGTGAGAAGTTCTCTCTGCTTCTGCCATTTCCCATGTGACACCCTCAGTCGCTGTAGAGTCACCCCCAAGAGCAAGGCCCTCACCAAATGTGCTCCCTGGGCTTTGTACTTCCCTGACTTTGAAACTGTAAGCAATAAATACTGTTTCTTTATAAATTACCCAGTTTCAGATATTTTGTTGCAAGCAACAGAAATGGACTAATGCAGTATATTTCAAGATAGCTAGAAAAGAGTGTCTTGAATATTATAACCACAAAGAAATGATAACGGTTAAGTGATAGACACTATTCTGATAGAATAGTATGCATTTACTGAAACAACAAACTGTATCCTATAAACATGTACAATGAAAAAAAAAAGGAGAAGAAAAAAAAGCATCAACTGTGGATGTGAGGACCTGCAGCTGACTTAGTTATACAAGCAGTTCAGACATCCTGCTCTTTAACAAAGAATTCATGTAAGTTCCATGTTATCTTTAAAATTGGGTGAAGCATTGTCTTACACGTAGGTGCTCTCCCACACATAGTTTATGTAACCAATGGTTGTTACTTCTGTATTTCACCCACAAATGAAAATAGGACAACTCCAGTATGGGGAGTCCCCTCCTTTTCCCAAACACTCCCATAAGATCTTTCAACTTGTAATAGATTTTGCAGCACTTCCCAACTTTGTTGGTTTGTATTTCCTGGGTTGATCCTCATATTTGGCTCTCAATAAACCTTCATAAAATTACTTCTGCCTCAACAGACTTAATTTCAGTCCACAGACATAACTTAAACTCTGAGCCTGCTTTTTCTCCTCTGTAAAATAAAGATATGAGAGCTGTGAAGAACTCATATCTGTTGTTGGTAGGTCAAATTATATAATGAACATGAAAGTGACTGAAAAACTTTGACATGAAATATAAAGATTGTTACTATCTTCATGATTATATATCTGAATTAGTTCTACATGCCGCAGGAGATAATGAGCGATGCACAATCTTTTACTCAGGCCCTCCTGTGGACAGGACCTGGATTTGTAAGGCAGATGGCCAGGACTGAGGATGTGGTCGATCTGTTTAGTGAAGTTTTCTCTGAGTAATGCAAAGGGAGACTAATGGGGCCGCATCTATGAAAACATAGCTCTTGTTTTATTTATGTCATGGGCTAATGGGATAAATTGTATCAGACATTGCATAGTAGCATCATGTATTTAGAACATATAAATACATTCTAACATATAAATAGTACTGTATTTATTAAAAAAAGGCAGATTTTCTAGATTAAATTTTGCTAGTTTGAGGTGTTTTTATCCTGTTTGCTTTTTAAGTTTGAAATATAGAGATTTGAAATCTTGGTGAAGCTAATTGACATGGAATTGTTATGATATATGTACTTATACATCCATTTTAATATATTGTTCCTTAGAGGTACTTTTTGGTTTGATTCTCCTTCAATTTTCAGAAGGTTTATTGCTTGTCTATTAGCTTACTTGTTACATTTTTCTTCCCAGTCTTCAATTATGTGGGGGTTTTCATCTTGTGTAAAGCATTTACAGTGAAATGTTGGAGGCCTTGCTCTGTATCTCTTGATGAGTGGGGTTTGCCCCCAATTAATCAGAACACAGTGATCTGTTTACAGCCTGTGGCAGTGAATCATGTGTGCTACAGGGTTTGCAGAGAGGCGTTACCATTCTAGCCATTCGTCTCTGTGTTTTCCTCATCTCCTGCTCCACATCGCTCATCCAGGCTACTTCTCAGCCTCTCATTAGTTTGCTTAAATTTACGTCAGGATTTTTTTTTTGTCTCAGTTACTGCCCAAAGTTGTAATAGCACTCTTATTGCCACATCATTAATTATCAATGATATTGGAGATTCAGTACAAATTAGATAAAGGTTTTGGCATCAGAAAGCNAATTTTTTTTGTCTTAGTTACTGCCCAAAGTTGTAATAGCACTCTTATTGCCACATCTTTAATTATCAATGATATTGGAGATTCAGTACAAATTAGATAAAGGTTTTGGCATCAGAAAGCCCTGTTTCTACCATTTACAAGCTGCATGACCTGAGCAAGTAACTTTACCTGCCTGGCAGAAACAGCAGTTGTTTGCACAGGCTCCAACAGACTTGCAAATAAAAGCCTAGTAAGCCTATCCTAGGCACAGGATATTAGTTAGAGTAAGTGCTGGCTGCTACAACAGAAAACCCCCCAAATCTTTGTGGATTAACATAGCAGAATTTATTTCTCACTTATGCAACATCCAATTGCTGACTTAGGCTCTGCTCCATGAAGTCACTCAAGGACCCAAGGTGACAGAAAATCTGTCATGTTCAGCATGTGTCTTCCTGGGTATCAGCATCCAGCCAGAGACAGAGAGAGAGAGAGAGAGAGAGACACACACACACACACACACACACACACACACACACACACACACACACACACACACAGAGAGAGAATGGTCATTTGGGCAATTCGCATGTGGCAGGCCTGGAAACATCACTCTACTTCCATCAACTTTTCCTCAGCTGCTGTCTAATTAACAGCTGGGGGGACTGCAAGGGAGACTGGGGCTAACTGCGTGTCCATGGGCAAAGAGAAAGATTTGGTGAACACCATTTCAGTCTTTGCCACAGTGGATGACATGAGAGAAAAAGACACATGACACTCGCCCTCAAGTTATGAGCTAGTGGAAGAGACATGAAGCCATCAAGAATCATGACAGGCTGAATGACACAGCACTGACTGTAGGCACCAGGGAGATGTGAGCAATGAGATTAAGTAGAAAAGATCTTTCTGGAGGAGGTGAGATTGAATACTTGAGGTGAAACTTGAGTTTGTCCTTAAAGATTGGTGAAATTTGGAACATGGAGAGGAAGAGAAGTATATTTGAATCCACTTGCCAGAATAACATAAAATTTATCCTGATGATTTCATTAATGTTGTTATATTATGTGTACCGCATGTAGATAAGGAGAGCAAAACCAACAAAACACTAGTGGGCTGATAATTTGTTTCCTAAGCTCTTCTAAGCCCTTAGCCTCTACTCGATGTACAGTCCCATGGCAAATATTCCTTTATGAGCTTTGATCAGCATCTCCAAAAAATGCAGACACTAAAACACATACAAAGATATTATGAATGTGGGCTCCATGAGAACATTCTAGCACTTATTTGACATCTCCATTTGGATGTCTGAAAGGCATCAAAATTTTAACATGCTCAAAAATAGAGCTCTTGATTTTTCCTAGCACCCAAACCTGTCCCTCATCTCAGTAAATGGCACTACCAGAGGGTCAGTTGCTCAGGCCCGGAAGCTAGGAGTCATCCCGGATTAGTCTCTTCCTCTCATGCTTCATGTACGATCCGTCTTTAAGTTCTTCTTCTGTGTATTTAAGATATCTTCTCGGTCTAACTATTTCTCACCCTCTTTGCAATTAAAACCCTAGTCCCAGGAACCATCAACAGGCCTTCCTGTTTCTCCTCTGTCCCTCTGTGGAGAATTTCCCACATAGCAGCTAGAGTGAGCTCTTTAAAACTTAAATTAGATCATTTTATTCCCCTGCTCAAAACTCTTCAATGATTTTTTTGTAACATTTAATGTCAAACCCAAGGTTCTTCCCTACAAAGAGCTAACTTCCTGTCTTTCTTCCTTGTGATGGATTTGGTCATTGCACGTAAGAAGCTCCTTGGGGTTCTGCATTTGTGGTTGTCTCTGAATGGAATTGTGGTCCCCCTGAAATTCACAGTGCATGCTTCCTCTCTGCACTGGATGCCTATTCACATGTCAGCTCCTGAAATAGGCCTTCCAGGACCTTTTCTCTGCAGACACCTCCTAGGATACCCTCCATACCCTCACCAGTTTTACGTTTCTTCACAGTAGTGACCTCTATTTGAAATATTTGTTTTTATTTCTCTATATTTGTTCTTCCCAAGAGTCCTTGAGGGCAAAGACCTTGTCCACAGTGTCCATCTCTGTGTTCTCCACACTTAGAACAGTGTCTGCACATGAAAGATGCTCAGTAGACATTTCCCTAGAGAATACATAAATGAATAGCATATTTGGGGAGAGATCAGAATCTTTCAATCTAAGCTTTGAAGACTACATTGTATCACTAATCTTCCTGTAGAACTAGATCAAATGCTTGTGAAACACGGATGGTCTCGGAAGTCCTTAAATGCATGTAAAGAAGCAAAGTGATTTTAATGTTACAGTATGTTCTTTCCAAGTCTGGATTTTCCTCATGTTAGTCTGTGCTTGAGACCGCAGGACTACGACTCAGAAATCCTGTGTTCTGGCCCCTGCTTTGGCATTAAATGTATCTTCACTACTTCATCCTTATTTTTTTTTTCATACTTAAAACAAGAGAGTTAATCTTCATGGCCCCTTTCTAGGATTCTTACCAAATCTAATATATGTAAAGTGTTTTATAAAGGTGCAAATAAGATGATATTCCATTTAAAAAGTATTTAATGAAGTGTGTATCTGTCGGAATTCAATAAGAGAAGCAGAACCACTAGGAGGTATATACATGTACAAAAAGAGACTTGCTCCAGAGACGTGAACTTAAGGGACTATTGGGGCTGGTGAAGGAGCCTCTGGAAGCCTTTCACCAGGGCAGACAGTGGGAGGGAAGAGGGGTGCAAAGCAGGGAGACAAAGAAAAAGTTGAACACATGAGGGTGGGCTGAACTCCCTCAGTTCCCATTGCTCCTGTCCCAGTGGTCTGGCTCCTGCGGAAGTTGCTCTCTTTGTCATGGAACTAAACACATGCCAGGCTGAGGAACCAGCAAATGAAGGAGGATCTGGGGGAGGTAGCATGGCTTCAGTCCTGTCTGCTGCCCCAGGTCAACGAGGGGAGACAGCATAAAGGGCAACATGTGTGAGCTACCAGGGAGCTACGGCTTCCCTTCTGTGCCTGGTCCCAAGCTGGAAGGTCTCCTGTCACCCATCCAAACCAGAAACATACAGGGAAGGGAGCTCTGCAAACCATAGTCCAGCCTAGTCAGGTGACTGATGACAAAGCTTCTACAAAACGGATTTGTGATTTTATGAAATGGTAGTTTTCAGATGCATATAAGAAGCAACAGTCTTCTCTGTTTTGTGGATCTTTGAACCAATCAAGATTGTAATAATGAAACCCTCGCATGGATGGAGAGAAGCAGGTACAATTCCACCTTCTCTTCTTTCTTTGGAAAGACGCTGAGGATCATAGCACATGAATTCAGAAGGGTTTAGGGGGTCATCTAGTCCATCCCTTGTGCTTACTGATGAAGATCTAAGGCTGGGTAAAGTCTGTGTCTTGTCCAAGGTTGTACTTGTAGATAGTGTCACCTCTGGGAATAGAACTCAGAAGTCGAGGGTACCAATCCTGAGTTCTTTCCATTGTCTCATCCCTACTTTCCAGGAACACAGGTGGGCTGTGTCCTCTGGAAGGTGCTGGGATGAAGCTGGGCATGCCTTGTGTAACTAAGACACACACTCACTAGCAGGGCCTGTGGCAAAGGGAAATGTGGCTTTGGGAGGGAGTCGACAGCACTTCCTTTGCCTGACTTTTCCTGAGCCTGCGGCCTGCTGAGCTGCAGGAAGTGGTGCTCCTGGAGCCTTGGGGCAAGGGTAGGGGGCTGAGGGAAGAGGGGCCAGACCACCCCTTTGTATTGTCCTTTGTACCAGAGGAACAGAAGATGAGAAGGTGCAGCCTGCTTGTGTCCACAGGCCCCAGAAATTTGACCCCAGATCCAAAGTTAAAACAGGGCAGTGGGCTTGCTGGGGACTAACTCCAGCTGCTATGAAGAGGAAGCCTTATTTGCTGCAGCCAGTGGCACGACAATACTATCCCGCATGCCCTGCACCAAGCCCAGGCCCATTGAGTAAACGTGTTGCCAGTAGTAGAGATGGGAAACTTTCTTTAATTCACAAAGAGAATCTCCACAGAATAAGTGTTGATTCATTTTTCCCAGTGTGATCTTTTAATTTTATTGGTATTTACTGTGATTATTGACTTGACTTTTCTAACTATGGTCTTTTGTAACTCCCTCAGTACATGAGCACATAAACTAAAATTTAACCAAAATGAATAGAATATAAAATGGCAAAGGACAGGCAAAAACTGCTTGAATTAGGTTGACTTTAGAGGTGAGGCCACCCACCCTATCCTGAAGCCCATGAGGTCTCCTGGCTGAGGTAGGCCAGGCCTTGGGGGCATCACTGAGTCATACATTGAGTCACTGTGTCAACTGCCTTGGCTGTGGGACTTGGGAGCTGGGAACTGAATGTATTTAACCTCTTAAGTGCCATAAAAAATTGCAAAGAGTGCAGTCCTTAAGGTAGCCCAGAAAGTGTGCAGTCAGCCTGGAATCTCAGCAAATGTTAAGAAGTGACTCCACTTCTCAACAGAGCCTTCCTCTTTATAAGGAGATTCTTGAACACAAACTAATGAGTTAAGTGAATTAACGCAGAAGTAAACACCTCGGATCAGTAAGGACAGGGCCTACTTATAAATAGTCGTTTCTGCGCAGA
>NW_007733643.1:53189-54568 GCF_000696425.1 Galeopterus variegatus | reverse complement strand
GGGAGCGCCGCCGTGCTTCCCAAGCGGGGCACTATCCAGTGCGCCACCGGGCCGGCCCCTGAATAATTTTTAAAAAATATATATGTGTGTGTGTATGTGTGTGTGTGTGTGTGTGTGCGTGCGCGCACATATATGCTGGAGTTCAAGTTGCCCACAGAGTACAGGGAAAGATGAAGAATTAGGTCTCAAATAAGAAACTAGGGCAACTACATGGACCTAGCTAAAAGAAACTAATGGGCTATCTTTTCTGGGTGCTACATTTGGGCTGACTGTATTACTCAGCTCAGTTTAAGATTCCAGTTCTAAGCAGAGGCATTTGTTTGGCCTTATTTGTGTCCCATGCCCTCTCCTAGAGTTAGGTTCCCCTTGAATGTATTATCCAAGATGAAGGAGGGCCATGTGTCTAGTTGTGCAGGTTGTGCACTGCACAACTCTAGAAATTGTTATTCTCATGTGCTAAGAGAGCTGCTTCCCAAATTAAATACAATGCTGGGGGGATAAAATCAACATATAGAAAGAGGGAACAGTCACGATTTGTCAGAAAGATTGTACAATAAGGGGTGGTTTATTTAGGCGGCCTTTCCACCCTGAAAGCCTCCTACAGATGTTAGGTTCTTTGACCTGCTAGTGTTGAGCATAACATGGTTTAGTAAACAGAAAATCATGTTGTTGTCATTTTGTTTTCAAATTAAGTTGAAGATCGAAGCATAAATCTTTGTGTGTTGAAACAATTCCAATCATCAGCAATTCTTTTGCCCTACTTTGCCCTTACAACATCTTTCCACATTCTGACCCTTATCTCAGGCACCTTTGCCTCCCGTGGGGCTTTAATTCTTTATTATTGGTTTAGGGATGACATTGTTAAGTTGCACAATTAAAGGGCTAACTATCCAGGCAACATTCAATTTACTGTTCTGATGATTTTTGCACAAATACATACAAATCTCTATACATTTGAAGTACTACAGTTATTTTTCCATTTTAAACTACACTGTAAAGTAGCTTTAGCTCAATTTTTTGGTTACTATTCCATTTTAGCAACTTTTAAAGTACTGCTGAGTAGGACTTTGAAAAAGTAAGGGATTGTGCTGCACCGGTAGAAACTGACAGCCATCTCTATCCCACACAGTAGTTGAGCAGTAATTCCCTGAACAGCACTTAGCAGCCCCACACTAATGACTAAGTGCTAGAGTCACCATGAACTGCAACTCCAAATACACTGTTCTACTAAAACATTTTTAGGTTTTTCTTTCATGCATTTCAATTTTGTTGGTGAGAGGTTGAAAACTTTGCCAGATAAATAATTGCAGTACTATAAGTTGTCAAACACAACTACTTTTTGGTCCTAAGAGCATTATTGAGATATAATTTACATACCA
>NW_007733643.1:41974-52451 GCF_000696425.1 Galeopterus variegatus | reverse complement strand
GCTAATTCTTATGTTTCTTTAATTTAATTTTTCTATTTCAGCTTGGTGTGCCCCTGAATGAAACATTTTTGATGACTTTTAAAGACCCTAGTACAATATTCTCTCTAAGCTGACACATGCAGAGCTTATAGCATGTCTATAAAACATCCCAGTGTTCATTTTTAAGAACTTTTCCCAGGGTACATAGATAAAAGAATTGGCAGGGAGACCAAGTTATGCCTCTTGATATAAGCAAGATTGGAGCCAATTCACAGATCAAAGAGGGAGAGAAGAAAGAAAACTGGCTAAGGTTCTGTTTTGAACTACACAACTCTGAATAATAAATAGCAACTTCCTCTGTGGAAGATCATCGGCTTTCTATGAAAAGGTTTAAAAGAGATAATTAAAACTAAGTAGGTACTCCTCACTGCTGCACAGTATGATTTTGCCTTGGCCTAACATATTATTCTACCTTTGTGATCCTCAAAGACCTTCATCCATGTCAAACTGGGCCCTATAAAAACAGATTGTAAATTCTAAAATCTTCCTTTACGGCCTTGTTGTATTGAGAAGTTTTGTGTGTGTGTGTGTGTGTGTGTGTGTGTGTATGTGTGTATGTGTGTATACATATATACATCTCTATATAAAGAGACTATTAACAAGCCAGGAAAGGAGTGATAATTACAAAATTCAGGACAGTGGGGAATCAGGGAGACGACAGAGAGGAGCACAAAATCAGACACTACAACGGTGTTAGTTCTTAAGATACAGGTTTTTGTTTATTCATTTTGTTATAATGCTTCATAATCTAACCATACAATATATATGTACATATAATTTGTACATTATATGTACATATAATATATGTACATGCAACAACTGTTACATAAAGCATCTAAAAGAATAATGCTTTATGACCAACTAGAGTTTATCTGAGGAATGCTTGAATATTTTAACATTGACACATATTTATAATGTAAATCACTGCATTATTTATTAAAAGATAAAAGAAAACATGATTATCTCAACTGATGCCAAAAAAGTAATCAATCAAACTCTACCATTTCTGATAAAATACTTAGTAAGCTTTAAGGAAGAATTTCCATAACTTCAAAAGATTGTCTGTTGGAAAACTATAAGAAACATTGTACTTACATTTAATGGTGGAACATTAGATTCATTCCAGCTAGAGCCTAGAATAAAAAAAGCTGCCCACTGTCATCATTTTAATGGAAGATGCAATAAAAAAAAATAAGTAAGGAACAATGATGTTGGGAAAAAATTGGCATCATTTGCAGATAATCTTTGATCTCTCTAGAAACTGGTAAGGGAATAATAAAATTTTTCAGCAAGATGGTGGAATCAAAAATCAATATACAAAACCAATAGTTTTTCTATACCCTGTTAATAACCAATTTAACACATGATAGAAAACATATTCCTTTCACACAGAAGCATGAAAATCTATAAAAAACTTTAAAAACTTTGTTGAAAGACCGAAATATGGTGTCTAAATTTAGAGACACATAGCATGTTTCTGAATGTAAATGCTCAGTATTTGTTTATTCAACAAATGTTTACTCAGCCCATACTATATGCTAAGCTCTTGTCTACATTCTGAAGACAGCACAAGAAAAAATAATTTCTGCCATGTGGGAATGACAGACACTAAACAAAGAAGTAAAAATAAATAGTATGTCACATGGTGATTTTTTTTTTTTTTTTTTTTTTTTTGGCTAAAAGAGCAGAAATTTATTGTCTCACAGTTGTGGAGGCTGGGAGTGTGAGACCGAGGTGAGGCCTCTCTCCTTGGCTTGTAGATGGCTCTCTTCTCCCTGGTCTTCACTTGGTCCTCTCTTCTAATCTTCTCTTCTTATAAAGATATCAGTCATATTTGAGTAGGGCCAAAACTGATGACTTTATTTTAACTTAGTTACGTCTTTAAAAAGAAATTATTGAAATGTATTAATTGTACGTACCTATGGGGTATATCTCAATACATGTATACAATGGATGATGATCCATCCAGGGCAATCAACATTTTCATCCTTGCAAAACTTAATCATTTCTTTCTTACGTGCACGTTTGATTTCCTCTCTTCTAGTCATTTGGTAACATGCCGTAAACCATTATTATAGATTCCTGGGTCAACTGTACACCAATAGGTCTTATTTTTCCCATCTGGCTGTGGTTTTGTGTCACTTGACCAGCCTCTCACCATCCCGCCTCCCACCTCTAGTCACCATAGTTCTTCCTTCTCCATTTAACAGTGGTAATAAGTATTATGAACAAAAATAAGGAAGCAAAAATATAGTTCTGGATAAGTAGGATGGGGTTTCTATTTAAGCATAATGCTCACCAGAGTTCCCATCAGGGAAGCTGTATTTTAGTACCATCAGCAGCTCTCTGGAGGAAGAATGTGCAGACTGGGGGAAGCGCATCATATGTCGGGAGGGGAGGTGACTCCAGCAAGGTCGTGTAGAGATGTGTTGGCTGCTCTAAACCCTGAGCCTTCATTTTGTGAGGAACGAGAATGAGATAGGAGATGCTCAGTTTTCACAGGTTTGGGTTTCAACACACACCTCTGGGTTTTAAGCCACTCCCCAAGGTCTCAAGCCCCTTCTCTAGACCTTCCCCTAGAGGAGAGTTACTGTTGTCTGTTGGACCTCTTCTCAGTAACAGCATGGGGAGACTGAGATTACAAGGGGCAGACTTATGGAAATCCAGTGGCTGAGCATGCTCAGTAGACAGGAATTATATAACTCAAGGAACTAAGCATGCTCAGTAAAAGGAATTTATACAGGCTTATACTGAGTGAGCAAGCATGCTCAGTAAAGTGGAATGTATCCTTTGAATGACCTTTCACTAGAGGCGCTAAAGAGCACAGAATATTCTTGAATATGTTCAGTACAAGTGGTGAGATTTGACCAATGAACATGCCCTAACAAGAGACCAAGTGAGCACGTGCAAGATTGTGCTACATAACTGGGAACCACCTCCTTAGTTGACTAGTCATTGGATGGCATAATTATGTATTAGACAGCGAAACTATAAAAGTAAATCCTGGTAGAAGGCAGGGCTGGTGCTCACTCTCTTGGGGCCAGCCCACACTTCACCTGAGGTATGTATTTCTTATTTTTGTATCAAACTTGCCTTTAGCAGGTTTCTGTTCACTCTAGAGCCAGCCTGCACTTTGCCTATGAATGTTTATTTCTTCCTTTTGTGTTAAACTTGATGTGAGCCCTGCTCAGTCTCTAAAGCTAGGTTGCACTCTCTCTGTGAAATCCATATTTCTTACTCCTTACATTAAACCTGCTCTCACTTTCTGCTGTGACTCTGCTCATGAATTCTTTCCTGTGGTGGAGTCAAGAACCCGGTAAGAGAATGGAGTGGGTTGAGGCTGGCCATTGGGTCTACCCAGACCCTCTCCTCTGGTGTCAAGAAGATACTCACTTATCTTATGAGTAGGGGAGTGACATGATCTAAATTGCAGTTTAAAAGGACCACTCTGGAAATTATATTGAGAAATGGGTCAACAAAGGAGATTAATAGTGGAAGCAGAGAACCTCGTTAGGATCCAGGGTGAGACTGAACTTGCTAAAAGTGATCAGATGCTGGGTGAATTTTAAAGAGAAGGCCAATGGAAGTTGCTGATGGTTTGGATGTCAGGTATGCAAGACAAAAGGAGGCATCAGGGATGAACCTGACACGTTTATGCTCAGCAAATAGAAGGTGGAGTTGTCATTTACTGAAAGCAACACTATGGCAGGGGTGGGGGTGGGAGCAGAGGAAGGAGGCTGGATGAATGGTGTATGGATGGCAATTCTCCCAATAATAATCATCAAATGCAATGCTATACTAACCCTGATACCAACATAATCATCTTTTTATGGAATCTGAAAAGCTGACAGTAAAATTCTTCTGGAAAACAAAAATAAGTTAGATCATTATCTCACATCATACATGCACACACAATCTGGGCAAATTAAATGGATAATTATAAAGTCAATAGTACAGTCAAATATAAGAAAATATTTTTGTAATCATGCCCTAGGGACAACATTATTAAACAAGATTAAGAAGGCTAAGAAAATTAATGGAAATGAAATTTCAGTTTAAGTTTAAAAACATGCAACACAGTGGAAGAAATTATTTGCAATAGATGTAAGAGGTAATGAATTATTATCTGAAATGTACAAATGACACCTCCACATCTCTATAAATAACATAGCAGCCTCATATAAAAATGATCTAAGAATATAAAAAAGTAATTCACCAAAGGAGAAATTCCAATAACAAAGAAACTCGTAAAAAGCTAGTTTCACTTTTAATGAAATTTTGCTTTTAATGGAAAAATACAAATAAAATGCAGTTTCACTTTTAATGGAGAAATGCAAATAAATTGGTATATAAGCGTTTTTTGGGCTTGTTTTTTGTTCTTTCTTTTTCCTTTTTTTTTTTTTTTTTTGGTAGTGGAGAGAGAAAGGCCTAACTGACAAAATAAAGAAAAGAGTAAATATTATTTAGTACCGGTAAGAGAATGAGAAAAAATAGATAATGTTTAATTGTTTTGGGGGATTGATTCTTTAAGTTGGAACGGCCTTTTTTTTATTTTGTGGAAGGATGGGAAAATATGCTTTTTCTTTGACCTAGTGATTCTACTTGTAGAGAATATATCTTTGAAAAATACTCAGGCATATTCACTAGTATTCCTGTGAAAGGCTATTCCCTGCTACAAATGTTTAGATAAAAGACTATAAGCACCAAAGTGATAGTAACGGTTACCCTTTGGAGAGGATAGAGATTCATAACTGGAGTGGCAGGGTCTCTGGAGGAGTTCTGAGTGAGGGGCTTGTCCCTTTTTACACTACAATTCAACTTTTTTGTTGTTGCTGTTAGTGGTGGTGATAATCTGAATATTATAATTATAATTAAAAGTACTAGAAGATAAGGATATATCTATGAAAATATTAATTGCAACATTAAAATAAAGCATCAAAATGAAAGAACAGTAAATTGTTACACTTCTCACTGTATAATGGAGATGAAAAGAGGATTACTCAAAGTACCATGAATGCGATTAGAAGCCCAAAGGGACGGCACCTCAGCAACTCCTCTGTTAGGAGGAGAAAATTGGGTATAGCCCCGATTCAAAGTTAGCTTCTGCTTTTTATTGTAAAGACAAGGAAGTTTCACAAGAAAAATCAGTTGATTCAATCATTACAAAAGGACACAAAGACATGGGCAGTGTGACAAAAGTTATCTATGGCTAAGTATAGCTTAAACAATGGAAACTAGTAACATCAGTAAAATTAACAATGTGACATTCCAAAGGACAATTTGTGAAAATCTAAGTTGGTCAAACTGTAATCATTATCTAAAGTATAACCTCTCCTTAAATGATATAAGCAAAAGTTTATCTTATGATAAAATCTAAGTATAATGATCTCTAAAGTTTCCCCCAACAGGGAGCTTGCCCCTAGCAAACATTTTTTCACATCTTTCCCTTCAGCAATTCTTAAAATCTCTTAACAGGATCGGTAGGACAACCACCTGTTAGCTCTAAAATCATTAAAGTATACAATCCCATACCTAAGCAGTGATTAGAGTTGATTAGATGGGCTGTAGCCACATTACCTGTAGGCCATCACCTCCTACCCAAGGACTTTTGCCTTATACATGCTTTTACCTAAAAACCCTATTCCAAAAACCAAATGAGAATCAAGATTACTAACCCTCTACAGTAAATGACCTAGAGGCCCAACAGCAGTGGAATGATCAGATATGTTATGGTATATCCCTATCACGGAAAGTTTGACAGCTACTTTTAAAAAGTGATATATACTGGCCAGCTGCAAAAAAAAAAGGCTTATAAAAGTGATATAATGAAACTTAGAAAGTTATTTATGATATATTGTGAAGTGAAAATGTAAATTGGGGAATTATATATGTTGCATATTTTTAGAAATTTAAGATCTATATGAATAATTTAAAGAATCAATTTAATGACCTAAATTTACATAATTAAAAAATATCTTGTTTTATATTGCTTAGACTAGTAATTTGATATTTGTTATTTAGTAGATATTAAGTTATCTTAATAACAGCATTGTTTTAAATTATTCAACTCTCTCACCCACATTAGCAAGACAATTCTTTCTGACTCTAGATATTTGCAACAAATCATAATATATGGGGACCACCAATAGTTATAGAAAAAACTATGACATCAACTGAAGAACTTTCAGAAGGCAGAAATAGAAAATTCACAGAAGAAAAGCAGTGTGAAATGGTTTATAAACACTACAGTATCTTCCTTCATAAATAATGAAGAGAATGCAAATTAATATAAACACCAGGTAGAATTTTTCAATTATAAAATGAGCAATATTTGGAAATCATATCAATATTGATGAAGGCCTAAGTTGGCTTGAACAATAGTGGTGGAAATATAAATTAATTTAATTTTTCTCCAAATGACTAAACAATATGTATATAGAGATTTTTTAAAAAATGTTTCTACTTATTAAATCAGTGATTTTGCCCCATACATTTATCCTCAAGTAATAATCCAAAATGTGTGTAAAACTGAAAGCTTGTAAAAAAGTTAAAAACACAAAAATAGGGAAATAGGTAGCTATACTACAGAGCATTCATGTCACTGGATATTACAAAGCAATGAAAAATGATGTTTTGAAGAATGCGATGCCAAGGGAAATCTTCATCTGTAATATAATCCAATTTCATATAACATGATAGAGGTATAGATATAGATGAAAGGCTGGAAATATAACCAACAAACTTACAATTGGGAGACCAAAAAATTGCAAAAAATAGGTCAATATACAGTTGAATGTATGCATTTGTTTCTCCTTTATTGCCTTCTTTCATACACAGAGATAACCCTAAAATCATATCACATATATAAGATACATAGATGTTAAAATATAAGAGAATAATATATTCTTAGTACTAAATTTAAAAATCAAAAATTAAAATAAGAAATCAAGTTACAACTTTGATAAATAAAATGTACATTCCAACTAAGAAGAAAAACCTAAGTGTAATAAATTTGAACTAGACACACATAGAATTAGTGAATTGGAATACAGGGATGAGGAATTTTCATTATAATCAACCCAGAAAGATAAAGAATTTTTTAAGATGTTAAGAGGCATGGAGGCATATTGAGAGACCCTGAATGTATCTAAATGCAAGAACTGATGAATAAGAATTTTGAACCATTTAAAGAAAAAAAAGCAGAGCCTTCTTAATTCAAACATATCTTGAATATGTATCCTGACAAATTGATACAAATCTCTCTCTCAGTGAAATGCAGAACACTAAGTATTAAACTCACATGATGATAGATACAAAAAGTATAAAGGCAACACAATCAAACTGAAAAAATAATAACAGGAACCAAATCAGTTTAAATAGTGACACAACATTAAAGTTTGAAAATAAAAAAGTTGGAAAAATATATATTAATTTAAAAAAGTCAGAAGAAAGTTAGTTTATTAAACAAAATGGAGTTTAAGGTAAAGGAACATAATAATAAAATAAAAAGCCATCAGAAAATAAAACAATTATAAACTAGCTATAAACCTCAGAAGATAGCTTCAAATTACACAAATTAAAACCAATTCAAATTACAAGGAAAAACTAGCAGATTCACTATGAGAGTGGGATACTTAAACCTCTCTCAGAAAATGGCAGACCAAATAGTCAGAAGCATAGAAGTATATTGATGGTTTTAACAACAAAAACACTCTAGTAGACATGTATACCAATCAAAGGAAACCAAAAACACTCTAGCAGAAATGAATACCAACCAAGGGAAATAAAGGATGTTTCTTAAAAAGTTGCAATAAATATCAAACTTAAGGAAAAATTAGATAATTATTTTTGTTAAAGCCAGAAGAGAATCAAGGTTGCTTCCTCTCATTCTCTACAATTTGATATTCTATGGTGGGTATTATACAATATAATAAGAGCAGAAAAAAATGAAGTTTTAAGAAAGGGAACAGAAAAAAAAAAATCTTTGTAGAATATATATAGTAATCAAAACCACTGTACTGGCATAAAACAGATACTTGGACCAATGGAACAGAATAGAGAACCCAGAAATCAACTCACATACTTACAGCCGACTGATCTTTGACAAAGGCACCAATAACATACAAAGGGGAAAGACTGCCTCTTCTATAAATGGTGATGGGAATACTGGACATTCCTACGTAGAAGAAGGAAACCAGATTCATACCTCTCATCATATAACAAAATCAACTCAAAATGGATTAAAGATTTATATATAAGACATGAAACTATAAAACTCCTAAGAGAAAACATAGGGGAAACACTTTAGGAAGTGGGCAAAGACTCTATGAATAAGACCCAAAAAACACAGGCAACAAAAGAAAAAAAAAATAAACAAATGGGACTATATCAAACTAAAAAGCTTCTGCACAGAAAAACAATTAACAAAGCAAAAAAACCTACAGAATGGAAGAAAATATTTTAAACTATTAATCCAACAAGGGATTAATATCCAGAATATACAAGGAACTCAAACAACTTCACAGTGAGAAAACAAGTAACCTAGTTAAAAAATGGACAAAGGAGCTGAATAGGCATTTCTCAAAGGAAGGTATACAAATGGCCAACAGACACATGAAAAACTGCCCAACATCACTAAGTATCTGGGACATGCAAATCAAAACCACATTGAGATGTCATCTCATGCCAGTTGGACTTGCCAATATAAAAAAGACAGAGAATAACAAATGCTGGTGAGGATGTGGAGAAAAGAGAACAGTTCTACACTGTTGATGGGAATGTAAATTAATGCAGCCGTTATGGAAAACAGTATGGAGGTTCCTCAAACAAATACTGATAGAACTACCATACGATCCAGCAAACCCACTGCTGGGTATATACGCAAAGGAATGGAAATCATTGTGTCAATGGCACTCCCATGTTTATCACAGAAGATGAGAGATTTACTCACGTGTCTCTTAGGCAAATACTGCATCTTCTCGATGCAGAACTTCCCAGCCAATTATACAAGAATGGCTTACAGATCTGCTGAGATATAACTCCACTTAGCTGCTTAGTTATCCAGGAAGGTGTGTAATGCCTGGAGCAGTCAGAGGCCCCATGTGCGGGAAATCTCATCCATTATCTAGTGTGCCATATAAATATTTATTATGTCTATGTATTTTATTATATAAAAAATGTTGAAAAGTATTCAATGAATTCCAAAAAGAGATTTTACAGGTTATATTTGCTGGCCATGGAAATTGAAATCAACAGTAAATACATTATACAAACAGTAAAAATTATAGAAAAACAAAACTTCTCTCCCAGTTAAAAGAAATCCAAATACCACCAATAATAACAAAACTTAACTACTTGGAAATTCACAAACATCCTGCATCAGAGAAGTAATAATAACCGAAAAGGTAAAGTATCTGAAAGGAGACTACTTCAAATAATTACTTATATAATGCAGTCAAAGCTGAACTCTAGGAAAAATACATAGCCTTAGAAGTTTTTATTACAAGTAAGCCCCCCTCCAGATTATGAAAGATTGGTTGTTAGCCAGTTAATCACTATAACAGATTCACTATTTGCCAAGCATAACGAGTGGAGAAAAACCAACAAGACTCATCATCAAAATATTTCAAATCACTAGGAACAGAAAAGATTCTAAAAACTTTAGCAATTAAAGAAAGAGAAAGATTAAAAAACTCCTCAAAACAGCATCAAATTGAAGAATAAATGTTGAAAAAAGTTTTTATGCCAGAATTTGATACCTAGTTTAACTTTCAATTAACTTAAAAAACAGATTAGTGATTTTTTTTTTAGATGTGCAAGGACTCAAAGTTTACCCTTTCTTAGGAAACTACTGGAAGATGTCTCTCTTTTTGTCTCTCTCTGTCTCTCTTTTTGTAGCAAAACAAATGTTCAATAGTTGTTTAAAAAGGCAGATGACAAAAGATCCAGGAAACTGTAGTGTAAATAGGGAGTTTTGGAAGGAGGTCATTGAACTGCAGGAGATCTTGACAGCAACTAGCCCAGTCTCCAAGAGGAGAGAGCTGCAAGGGAAGAACTCCTGGGTAAGTTGTTTTCATAGATGAGATGAGATAACAGACGACAGAACAGCTGGAAAAAAATAAGTGGAGTAATGGAAATATATACAAATAAAATGGGGCAATCATTAACTTGGAAAAACAAAAATCTCTGTATAACTATGTTCTATAGTGGACAAACTTCCATAGTGATAAGTGGTGGGAAATTCCTTACTGACTTAACTAAAATTGCTGGTTAATTTTTTTTTATTGATTTAACTAAATCTGCTGGCTCATTATATTGAAAGGATAAGGGAGAGTATGTCAGGGGTTCAAATAAATAAAATCTTTATCATTTTTTTGCACTCAATAAAATGTCTAGAAATGAACAAATGGAAAAGAGCACAATAAACTTAATACTTAAA
>NW_007733643.1:36546-41210 GCF_000696425.1 Galeopterus variegatus | reverse complement strand
TTTGGGGTTTTGTGGGGTTTTTTTTAGTATCTTTTGATTTTTCTAAACTTCGAATGCTTATTTCATGAAATAGTTTTTAAATCACGAAAAAGTTTTTACTAATTTATATTTTGTTTCCCCCCAAACTAATTGAAATAATAAACTATCATTGTGAAAGCTAGTAAATAGGTTACTTCAGGCAAGTGGTCCTCAACAGGTTTATAATTGTCCAATCTTCCTCCCAGTCTACATGGCAGTTTTTAAATTTGGGGGGAAAATGTTAATTTTCACAATGAGTGAGGGAGTACAATTGACATTTAGTGAACAGGGAAGAGGAGGACAGAGTAGATGTGATAAATGTCCAGCAAACTTCAGCTTCTGCCTGACAGAATTTACTTGAAATATATCTATTGCATACATTAAGTGAAGTTAATATTGTCCAGTATTTTAGAAAAATTATACACAGTAGAAACTGTACCTCTTGTGACTGAACAATTGCAAATATGAACAGATATACACACCTACTACAGGAATGGGATGTATTATTTTATATTTTGTGGTGCAGTTGTCTGGAAGAATGTTTATTTTGAAATACCAGTTATTTATTGTGAAAAGATTTAAGAGCTGGACTGTAATCCCTACTCCAGCCTCAAGAAGATTAAGAAAAATTTGATCTTTAGCCAACCTTTTTGCAATATCAAGTCAAAGAATATATCCCCTAGTTGTAAATGAAGGTCTTGCTGTATTGCTAGTTACTGCTTACTGATCAGGCAATGGCCCTAAGCATGCCATTCCTGGTTGTCAAAATTGCTTGTTACCTGTAATCTACTTCAGTTGTATTAAATAATGGGAGTTGGCTACTCATCTATCCAAATGCCATACAACTAGTGAGGTATTTGAGCTGAAAAATTCCAGATCTAGGAGTCACCTGTGCAGATGCTGGATTTGCATGCATCTCAGTGTTCATCTCTCAAGCCCAATGTGTATATTATGTTCTGGACATTGAGGCTATGTCTGGGTATCTGAGGTCTTCATGATGCTTTATCTTGCAGGCTGTTGTGCTCCTTGTTCTATATTCTTTTCTAAAGCTAAGTATAGTTAGTGCTGGATAGGCCTTTTGTGTACTAACCTCAAAACCACGAATGCTGTCTTTTAGGGCATTATATTGATTCTTTTAAAGCTATGTAACAGTCTCAGGATAGTAAAGTGTGCATAACAAAATATTTGTCATAAGAGGGCAAATCGGCTCTGGAGGGTTGAGATACACCACTATAAGTCATTAGTTATTAATTTTCATCATGTTTCTCTTTTTATAAATCAATTAAAATATTAAATGAAGTAATGTCTACACAGTGAGTAGATGTTTAGGCATAAAAATATTTAGATCTAATTCTCAACTTAAGGATTTGGGTCCCAAAGAATATTCTGTAACTAACACATTTTATAGAGAGATCTAAAAACTCAGATCAATACTTGCACCCTTTTGGTTTACACATATAAACTTCTCTTAAAGGTAATACAATTTCAAGATTTTAATGGGAATGTGTGGAACTTATCTGGCCAGATGAAGAATTTTAATAGAAATACAAGGAAGTGGTAGGCAGAGAGATGAAAATATGGAGGTTGTATTAATCCTTTTTTGTGTTGCTATAACAGAATACTGAAACTGGGTAATTTACAAAGAAGAGAGGTTTATTTGACTTAGGATTCTGGTGTGGGGCCCAGCTGCTTCTACTCACGGCAGAAAGCGGCAGGCAGCCCAACTATAACAGAATACTGAAACTGGGTAATTTACAAAGAAGAGAGGTTTATTTGGCTTAGGATTCTGGTGTGGGGCCCAGCTGCTTCTACTCACGGCAGAAAGCGGCAGGCAGCCCACAGGTACAAACAGAGCACATGTGGAGAGGAAACAAGACAGAAAAAGGGGAGGTGCCAGGGTCTTTTAAACAACCAGCTTTTGAGGGAACTAACAGAGCAAGAACTCACTCACTAACCCCCCCATGAGGGCATTAATCTATTCATGAGGGATCTGCTCCCATATCCCAAACCATTCCCAATATTGCCATGTTGGGTATCAGATTTTCACATGAGCTTTGCAGGGATGACACATCCAAACTCTATCAGAGATGTTGCATGGGATTTTCTGAAAAGCCCCATAAAAGGAGACAATTCAAATGGAAGGAGTGCTCTCTCTCCTGCCCGCCCTCTCTCTACTTGGTACTTGATACCTGGAAAGAGGATGTGATGTCTGGAGTTTTAGTAAATAATTTGTGACCTTGAGGTTGGGTACAGTGTGCTAGAAGAGTGGAACAGGAAGAGAAGGAGCCTGAGAAACTGATGACGTCATAAAGCTTCTTACCTTCCCTAGACTTATTTCTCATGAGAAAAAAAAAAAATCCTTATTTGGCTAAGCCATTGTTATTTTGAGTTTTCTGATATACATGGTTACTTCAGAACGTTCATGGAAAGATTGATATTATCTTTCAATTCTATTTTTCCAAGTGAGTTTTGGAGTTACCTTGCACACAGCCTAACTGCATCCTAATTCTATCTTTCTTGGTTTCCTCTCTCCCTCCCTCCTGCCCTCCCTCACTCCCTCCCTCCCTCCCTCTCTCCCTTCTTTTATAAAAAGTATAAAACCACTTGTTGCAACATGTGTAAGTCTGAAGAGTTAAAATAAGAAAAAAACTGAGAGAAAGAAGTAGAAGTTAATGTATTAAGAACCCAGAATAGTGGCTGGCCAGTTAGCTCGGTTGGTTAGAGTGCAGCCATAACTTAAAACACCAAGGTCATGCCTCCCTCCATCGATAAGCTGTCAAAAAAAAAAAAAAAAAAAAGGATTCTGGATGAAAAACTGTAAAGGAAAAATGCCATCGCTAGTTTAAAAAAAAAAAAAAGCTATACGTGTCTGCAGCCAAATGCAAAGAGTATAAAATCTAGGATTAATAAGTGCATTTATGAGTATGTGAAGTAGCATTTTTGGTGATGGTCATTCTGACACAGCTTGACAAAAATCAAATATTTCCTAATTGTTTTTATCAACCTAGACACTTCCCAGCATCGATTAATTTTGATCAATGAAGAGAATATTTATCTCTCTGTTTTGCATGAGGGAATATCTTTCATTGGAATGTTTTTGTGAGTTGATTGAAAACATTAAAGCTCCCTGATTCTAGGGCGATTGTAGGTTTTTCTCATAATGACCTCCTCTCCTGTCCAAGAGTTTCTATGCACCAGGAAGGGAGGTGGAAAGTGTTTTAAAAGTGATGGGTGTACATGAAAACAATATTCAAAGAATATCAAAAGTTACAAAACGAAAAGAAGCACTTTCCAGACTATTACCGGAATCCCATTTCCACTCCCCATGGTAACCAAAGTTCACTAATTTCGCATTTTATATTCTTTTGTAGTTATTGCTATATTTCAAAATGATGCATCTGTGCTCCTCATTCTTTTTTTTTTTTTTTTTTTTCCCTTTTTGTCTTTTTTCGTGTCCAGCAACGGATCACAACCCTCAGTGTCGTGCCCGTACCGGACCGGGACCGGCAACGGGATTGCAACCCTCGGTGTCACGCCCGCACCTTGCTCAGCCAGTGAGCGGGAACCGGTCTGTATGTGGGATCCGAACCCTCGGCGGGAGCGCCACCACACTCCCAAGCGGCGCACTGTAGCAGTGCACCACCGGGCCGGCCCCTGTGCTCCTCGTTCTTGATTAATCAACTTTAAGTAGTACCTATTGGCTCCCTATTATGAAAGATGAGAAATTTTGCTTTAAATTTTCTCCTTTGGAAGTGTTTTCTTCTTCCTTGTTATTTGGGTTTTTGGAACATTAAGAAGTCCCCTCCTTTCCTAACTCACAATGATATCCTCCTACTTCTAGTTCTATTAATTTTATAACTTTTTGTTTCATTTTTAGGGTTTATTCACCTGGGATTCACATGGTGTTCGGTGGGGTAAGTGTTGGGTGGAGGTACAGCATTCTTTTTGTCCATTTTTCCATTACCATCTGCTGAGTAGTGTCTCTTCTCCAATATGCATTTTGGCTTTATTGACACCTATGGAATATTTATTAGATACATACCTATGTATATTCATATGTATATGTAGGCACATGCATATGGCTCTGTCTCTGAGCTAGCCTATTCAGTTCCACCAGCCTATTCTGTTCCTTGGTCTAATTGTCTGCTCTTCCACCAGCAGTGTGCTGGTATTTTATCTTTTATTACTATGCCTTTTATCTTTTATTACTATGCCTTAATATCTGGAAAATCAAAGACCACTTATTTGATTTTCTTTTTCAAAATTGAATTAGCTATTTTACCATATGAATTTAAGAATAACTTTACTGAATTATTCAAAGTCTCGCTGGAATTTTTATTGATATTGCATTGATTTTATAGATTAATGTCATGAAAACTGACATCTTGTTATCCCATCTAAGAACATAAAATAGATTTTCCTTTATTTATATCATTTAGGAGAGTTTAAAATTCTTTCGTATGAAGCCTTGGGACTGGGCATTTAAAAATTTCATTTCTATGTTTTATAGTTCTGTGGTTGTTTTCACTAAGATTTTATTTTTAATTAAGTTCTGTAGTTGGTTATTGTTCTTATAGAATAATTCTGTTGATTTTATAAGGCAATATTTTATCTGCCAACTTGCTGAAATTTCTTTTTTTTTTTTT
>NW_007733643.1:33960-35525 GCF_000696425.1 Galeopterus variegatus | reverse complement strand
CCTTATTTTTTTTCTTGAAAATATTTTCCTCATTCTCACCTCAAAAAATAAGTATGTGAGGTAATGCATGTTAATAAGGTCAATTTAGTCATTTCACAATGAGTACGTCATGTTGTATACATGATAAATATATACAACTTCTCAAAACACCATGTTGTAAATGATAAGTATATACAACTTTTGTCAATTAAAAATAAATTAAAAATAAAAAATATATTATTATCCTCTAAAATAAATACATGTTTATGTAATTTTTTTCTTCACATTCCTCTGCATCAGTCCTAATTTGGACAGATTACCGTCTTTATGTACCATTCAGTTGTCATTCTGACATGTTCGATCTTACTCTCATGTTTCTTGGATTCCTCAAGTTTATTTTTTTATTAGATTATTTTTTGTTTTCATGGAATGTATCGTGAATAAAGTTCACAGATAAAACTTTCTAATTTCTTGCATGTCTGAAATTGCCTTTGTTTTGACTTTACAATATTGTTTACGATACAGTTGGGTTTAAATTTCTAGGCTCAGAATAATTTTTTTCTCAAAGTTTGGGAGGCATCACTTCATATTGTCTAGAATTGGAGATTGCTAAAGAAAAGTCTGACAGCATTCTCACTGCCAGAGTTCCTTTGTAGAAAAGATTCCAGTGCTACTTAATGCTCATATTCTTTGTACAAGACAGTGTGATAATCACAGTGAAACTCCACTGACATTCTGTTAGAGAAAAATATGACGTGAGATTAGAATTGATTGAGACAACACGTTGCTTTAATTTTAGTAATAGCAGGTCTCNGCGCCGCCGCGCTTCCCAAGCGGCGCACTATCGCAGTGCGCCACCGGGCCGGCCCTGAAATTTCTTATTAATTCTGGTAGTTTAATTTTATTCCATTTCATATTTCTGATTGGTAAGATTTCTAATTTAAATCATGAGTGTTAAATTTCTCTAGGTCTCTTTAGAGCCAGTCTTTTTTGGCCCTCCCAACATAAAATGATGAAAATATCCCCCCTCACTACTCTCCACTACACCTGCTCTCCTTGTAACTCTGTCATCTTTATGTCACTTTTGCATTGTCAAAGTTACTTATTTATATTATGTTTGGTATCTAAAATGAAATCTTTCATATTTTTGCTTTTGGCTGATCATAAAATTTGAAAATAAATAACAATTCTTAAAATACTATGATTATAAAATAATATTCACTCTAGAGCCAAGTATTAGGACTGCATCTTAAGATAAAGGCATATAACTTCATGTCACTAAACCCTTCCTGCTCAAATGTGAAGTACAAAAGTAAAGTAAAATTATTTCTGTTTTCCAATTATGTTATATCATCACAGCTTTTAGATTTCTCCATGTTTATACTATGCTTCCTTGCAGTGTGCTTTGTTTTCCTTGATATTCTAATTATATTTTTTATTTCTTTTTGACAGAGACATATAGTATTCCTAACAAAGAATAATATCTTCCACATCTTAATTATATTATTTATCTGTTCAATGAAATCCTTATTTTTTTTCTTGAAAATATTTTCCTCATTCTCACCTCAAAAAATAAGTATGTGAGG
>NW_007733643.1:31444-32523 GCF_000696425.1 Galeopterus variegatus | reverse complement strand
GACGTGAGATTAGAATTGATTGAGACAACACGTTGCTTTAATTTTAGTAATAGCAGGTCTCAGAGGGCAAAGTTACCTAATGAAGAATTTAAAATGTGTTTATAATACAGGCCTTTATTGGCACAAGAATATAATTTATTTAAAGATCTTTGTATAGCATTTACTATGTGCCAGGTACTTAACAAGAACTCACTCCTTTAATCCTCATGGCAATTCTATGAAGTCAGTGATTGTCTCCATTTCACAGATGGGGAAACAGAGGCCTAGAGAGGTGAAATAAACTGCCCGAGGTCCAGGGGTCTCACGGAGGAGATTTCAATAGACTTCTTTTTCACTTTTCCTTCCTTGTTGAGTGCTTGGTGGTTTTCTGTCCTGTATCAACCCCTGCTGCCACTGTGATATGACCTAACTTTCTTCGGGTGTTTTGGATTTTATACACACATCTGTATAAAAGCTGATTACATTAACACTATTTCAAAATAGGTAGCTTATATCATAATAGAGGCCACCTACAAATGGAAAACTAGATCATTAGCTTATTTCTCTTATTACGCTAACTCAAAATAAGGTAAAATGAAGCACAAATAACATGGAGGACCAAGGAAAAATTTTACATTTGTTAAGATATTATAACATATGGACTGGACCCCTTTTCTACACTGAAAGTGATACAATTATTTCATACATTTTGAAGTGGTAATATAATATGCTCGGCTGTTCAAAATATACGTGTATATCTGAATGTTTTGAATCAAATCAGTTGGCTATTCTTTTGCAGAAAGTAGAAATAATTGTGTTTGTGAGATTACTAAACTCTCCCTAAGTCATTAAGCAACGAGATATGTTAGCCCAGGAATTCTGGGCAGGCACATCAGGTCAGTGCCCCATGGCCTAGCGGAAAAAGCACTGGACAGGTCAAGGCCTTTGGATCTGAGGTCTAGGGCCAGTGGACTGGTAGGATGATCAGGTCCAACTCACTTAACATTTCTGGGACTTAGTTTGTAAATGAGGAGGTAAACTTAGAATCAGTGGTCCTTTGTTGGGGCCTTGAAGATCCAGTAAATTCTGTGGATCTTCTC
>NW_007733643.1:28399-30885 GCF_000696425.1 Galeopterus variegatus | reverse complement strand
AACTTTATAATTGCCATGATATTTTTACTGATGACCCATTACAAGCAAACTCCACGGGAGGTGCAAAAGGGTGTAGGAGGTGCTTCCTGCTCTTGTCTAACTTAAAATTTAGATGGGACAACAGACATGGAAGTTAAATACAACCAAAGTAATGTAGAATGGTAAAACACAAGTGGATGTAGTGATTAGACTCAAGTGGGTGGTTTGTGCCACCATGTCTACTATGATGGGAGCAGCAGGCGGGACTGGAGACCAGAATGAAGGGGAGGGGAGGTGGAGAGGCATGGGGTGGGGAATGAGATGTGCTGGGGTCCCTGGCATGTCAACTACTTGTGGGAGGACAGAGTGTCGATACCGGGCTATGGTGCAGGAAAAAGAAAAATGGACACGGGGCTGTAGGCAGACTTTGAGGAGCCTTGAATGTGCAGAAGAAACTGTTTTTCTTACTGCAAAGAATTTTTGCTCAACAACAAATTATATATCTAACTATATGTATATCTTTATTTGTGTGTATGAGATATAGGCTTATTGAGAAAAAAAAAAATCATTCGAGACAGAAGTGCATGTGTGATAACCCTGAAGACAGCCGCGCCGCAGCTTGGTTCCTTCATGGAGTCCGGGAACCTGGAGGCCGCCTTGTGGTCGGCATTTACAGAATGTGCTCTCAGAACCTGCGGGAATTCTCAGCCTTGGACATTTTCTGAGGAGGAAACAGGAGAACTCTTCCTGTCAGGATTGCAGTGGGAAATCTTTCCTGTAATATTCTGTTTGTACAATCCATACCCCAGGTTCCGCACATACTCTGTGATCTAGCTTCAACAAGGCACACTCAGAATAAAAGTCCACACCCTCTTACAGCCGTCAGAGCCCACGTGGCCTCCCCCTCCCCTCATCCTGTGATCCTGGGCCACTCCTGCCCCCTGCCCCCATCCCTGGAATTTAGAATAGAACCAGGCACAAAATATAAGTATTTGTTGAACATTGAGTCCAATGGGTTAAAGGACTAAAAAAGAAAATTAAAATCTGTTACCATAGGCAATGAGGAGCCATTAAAATAATCTTGGGGTCTCCTTTGGGAATGTATAGGTCAACTCTTTCTATATACCTTTATTCTAGTATGTTACAGATAAATTAAAAAAGAGAACCCATTTCTTTGTTCACTCGGCCACCCCTCTCACCTTGTTCTTATTTACTTAAAAAGATTATTTTAAACTTAACTTTAATGAAATATTTTTGGATGTGTGGAAAGAGTTGAGGAAAAAGGAGATTTAAGGATGTGGAGAGAGTGGTGAAAAAGACTGAAAGAAGTTCTTCAGGGCAGCCCGTTTCCCTGCAAAACAGGGGAGTTTCCTGAGGAACCTGAGCTGTGTGGCTCATGGACGGGCCAGGCCACCTCAGGACGCAGGCGTAGCTCCAGGGGGTGGACCCAGTGCTGGGAGCGGGCCATGTGTCTTTCTGCTTAACCCAGTAAAATAGGACTGCAACTCAGCCCACAGGAAGGCACCATGACACAAACCATTTCAAGACACCTGTCTTCCTTTCTTTATCCTGTGACTCTTTCTTGCTAAATTCAACTCATATCCATCTTCTCATCTTCCCTATGCGTGAGATAAAAAGCGTCTTAGAAAGTGGTCTGCACATCATCTATTTTTTTTACTTTTATTTTTTAATTGTTTTAATGTCCACAATACTTTAATTAATCAATCAATCAATCAATCAATCAATTAATTAATGTTTTTAAGATTTTTATTGATTATATATATTTGTGGGGTACAGAACTGGATATCAATACCTATCTTGTTTTTGATACCAAAGTCTTTATTTTTCTGGCAAATCTGTTTACCTTGTTACAGAAATAGTAGCCGGAGACAGACGTAGTAATTAACTCAAGGAATTCAGATGGAGCAGATCCTCCACTTCCATTTCGGTGCTCCCCACGGAGCACTGCTGGAAAGATGTGCCTAGATTGCTTCCAGAACTCTGCTTTTGAAATACATGTTGAGATATGCATGGAACTGCTGCAATGCAAGCCATCTTATCTGCTGGATACAAAGTTGCAGTATCTTCCCTGAAATAAAAGAGGTTTTGTTTCTCTGCCTTTCTTCTCTGCCCTTTACAAGCTCAGGTACCTTTATGGCCCTGGAGGAGGGAGTGTGTATTGTGTGTACTTAATGAGCACTTGCTTACCCAGCCATGCACAGCACAGGAGGAGAGAAATTTTCCTTTTTAAATCAAACATCGATTATGAAAAACAACAACAAAAACATGATGTGGAAGTTCTGAAACAGGAAAGTTTGTCATCTTCATTATTTCTTACTGCCAAGAGGAGCCCAATGTAGTAGCGTTTCACCAGCAGGCACAGTAGTAAAACATGTCTGGTGGAAACACAGAAAAGCCAGAGGTGGACACAGTTAATTGTATTTATGTCAGGTTTTGAGAATAATCAATATGCCCTTGTGTTATTATTTATGTCTGGCCCGGTAGTT
>NW_007733643.1:25386-27411 GCF_000696425.1 Galeopterus variegatus | reverse complement strand
TGCTCAGGGCTCGCCTGGCTGCTCCTCTCAGTGAGTGAATTCTGTCACCCACACCTACTAGTAGTGTTTCCTGCTGGTCCCAGCGCTACCTGGGCAGTGGTGTTTCTTTTTGGATTCTGGCCTCTCCTGTCCATGGCTCAAACCTGCTGAGTCACACAACTCAGTGTGGCCCTCTTGTACCGTGTTGGGGACCAAATGATGGAAGAGGCAAGAATTTACTCCTGGTTTTGGTTTTGGACAATGGACAGATGGTGTTGACCCATATCAAAGTAGGAGATGAAAGGAGAACAGCAGATTTGGGGGTGAATCATTTGGCTTCTGCCTACTTCTTGGGCCTTGGTTTTTGGACTGGATTTCAGAGCCACTCATGGCAAGGAATCTGTTGAGTTCTCGTGGCAATGATGACCTGCCTGGCTCACCTTGGTGGATAGTGTCATGCCATATCCACATGCTCCTTGTCTCCTCTATGTCCTGGCTCAGTGAACCTTTGTGCTCCCGACGGGCTCCCTGATGTGCCTCACATCCTTCCCCCCACAATTCCAGGTCTGGGGATGGCTTATTGGTACAATGGGACCACAGGGGCCCATGCTTAGATGTCCAGGCCATCTGCCAGGCACAGCACGGATGGCACCTTCATCCCGGCCTGTGCTCTTATCACTTGCCTTGGACACTGCCTCCTCCCACCCCCACCCACCTGTGACATAAAACCCTAATCATGCTTTGATTTTTCTGCCATCTGATTTCATATTCTTTGCTCCAGGCTGGTATTTATTAAGTGCATTCCACCAAATGGCTGCATTCAGACTTTAATCTGCAGCATAAGCAATTGTGGCAGACCACGATAACAAGAAAAGTTCTTTTTCACTGGGCACTTCCTAAGTGCCAGCCACTCTTCTAGACATGTGTTATCTCATTTAATCCTCACAATAGCACTAGGAGCGAGGTACTTTTAATATACCCATTTACAGAGGAGAAAACAAAAGCCCAGAGGAGTTAAGCAACTTGCCCAAGGCTGCCCAGAGGTCAGTGGCATGGGAGGGATTTGGTACCAGGCAGCCTACAGCCTGGCTCTGGCCCCTAAACCACTGCACAGAAGGAGTTGAGTTTGGGCTTAGAATGAATAGGATTCAGTTTTCAGGAGAGTTTGCTGCAGAGTTGAGAGGCTTCCTGCTCAGGCTCGTGGGGCATTACAGCACGTAATATTTGATTTTTGATCTCCACTCAACATTCTTACACTTTTTTTTTTTTTACTTCAGATTCCCAAACAGAATTCCTTATCAAGATTTTAATTAATTTAGGGCCGGCCCGGTGGCGCACTGCTACAGTGNAGTAAAACATGTCTGGTGGAAACACAGAAAAGCCAGAGGTGGACACAGTTAATTGTATTTATGTCAGGTTTTGAGAATAATCAATATGCCCTTGTGTTATTATTTATGTCTGGCCCGGTAGTTACACGCCTATCACTCAATATATATATATATTTTTTAGCTTGTTTTATTGTTAGAGCTCCTGGAACTCTGTGCAAATACCTTCTCAAAGAAGAGGAAGGGTTTTGCTAAATGACTATGCCATTAAGTGATACCCAGTCTTAGCCAGATAACTATCTTCTGCAACCATAGTTTCTTTTTCCTTCTTCTCACAATCCTCTATTTGGCTACAGTCTCATGGGAATTTGAGGGTTGGATTACCATTTGATATTTTCAGAATTAGATCATTCTCCACTCCAGGGTTTTTGCCCTCACAACACACCAAGTTCCTTGGTAGGGAATGGTATTCACTTGCCTTGGTGAGAAATACATTGAAGGTTAAACAACTTTCTCCTATGAGGCTTCTAGGCTGAAAGTGTATGTTTTGCTCAGAGGTGATATGTCCTAGTGGGATCTCAGCGCAGCCAGTGCTGGTACCCACACTCCTCTGGGAGGCAGTGGCTGGCAGGGGCTGCCCACTGGCAGTGGTCCCAGCTCTGCTCAGGGCTCGCCTGGCTGCTCCTCTCAGTGAGTGAATTCTGTCACCCACACCTACTAG
>NW_007733643.1:21025-23576 GCF_000696425.1 Galeopterus variegatus | reverse complement strand
AAAAAAGACAGAAAGACAAAAAAAAAAAAAAAAAGATTTTAATTAATTTCAACTAAGGAACAGACTTCTTATATAATTGCAGTCTCCCTTTACCTGTTCCATCTTTTCAACTTATAATCAGAATGTAAAGCTGGATTATGCTAATGTTTGTGATGCTGAGAGTTCAGTTTCTTTCTTAGCTGGTGAGAAGTGTTCTTTTTTTGTGTGTGTGAGTGTGTGTTTGTGGGTGTTGTGTTTAGTCAGGAGACCACACAGCAAAATAACAGAGCCAAGGTATTGGATACTTCAGAATACTGCCAGGTAGCAGACTCCACTGGGATGGAGCAGTTGGGGAGCTGCCCGTGGGCACTGGGTAAGGGAGCATTGTCATCCCCATGTGGAGGACCCACACTAACTCCCACTGGGATCTTCAGGCACACTTTTTACTTTCTTGTAATTTTTTCCCCCTCAGGGACCTTGTGCTTTTTTGCACACTGGCCTTGGTCAGGAGCATCTCAGCCTATCAGGCATGTTTTAAATAACATTTAAATTGACAGCTTAGGGCCAAGCCCGTGGCGCACTCAGGAGAGTGCGGCACTGGGAGCGCAGCAGTGCTCCCACCGTGGGTTCGGATCCTATATAGGGNGAAAAGAAAAAAAAAGATATATCACAATTTCTTGACTTTGGTGCTGGTTATACAGGAACGTTCACTTTGACATCATTCATCAATCTGTACACTTATGATTTCTGCACTTTTCTGTCTGAATGTTGTACAATAAATGTGATTATTTATACATATTACATTAGAAAAGTGGTATCACCCAAATTCAGCTTTCAGTATCCAAACATGTTGATTTGGGAAGGAATGAGAGTGTTGGGCCCTACTCAGTAAAGAAGCTCAGAACCTCTGTTTATGCACAGGTCTGGTGAAGGAGGTCTTCCTCTCACTGTTGACCTTCAACCCTGCAGTTGTGCAGCTTGTCCGAGGACCCGTTCTGCTGCCTCCAAACTCTGAGCATGTTCGCCATAAATGAAAATCTCATCCATTCAAACCATGATTCACTCTTCAAGCTAGAACTTAGAATTAGCAACCTTTAAAAGGCAGTCAAAGTACTAGTGTGAANCTCTTCAAGCTAGAACTTAGAATTAGCAACCTTTAAAAGGCAGTCAAAGTACTAGTGTGAATGTGTGCTTTTAAAGCCGTAATCTTTTTTCAAGGAGCTTGTCCCCAAATTAAACAAAAGTATCTAACAAAACATTGAGATTTCTATCACTGCTTGCAAGATATAGAGCTGCAGTTAATTTAAGTTGGTCAGGTTATGCTCTTTTTAAGTTTCATCCAAGAAATGTTTCATTTTTTTTTTTAATGAAAACCAATGGATTTGGGCAGACAATAGCTGGATTTCAGAGCTATTATTAAAAGAAAAAGGAATAAAGATAGGAACAAGTCTAGGGAGCTACCCTTGTTGGATCTTTGATAAAAAGTAATATTAAAAAAGGAAAAAAGATATGAAACTTGGCATTCAAGGAAATAAACATTATAATCTCAACAGATCTGAGATAAGAAATAAGCATTTCTTTCTTGGCTTTGGGCAAAGTTAAGTTGCAAGGGAAAAACCTTAATGGAAATTGATTCTTTTGATGATTTGTTTTTCTCTTTTTCTCTCTCCTTTTTCATTTTGTTCTTTTTTTTTCTCTCAGCTTTCTCTTTTCTTCCCCTTTCCAAAAAAGACCATTGCAATTTTAAAATCTTCATGTGAATTAACAGATGAATTCATAAACTGTTTACTAGCTTTGCCCTGTCTGATGGGATCTGCTTTGCTTCAACAGGAAAGTTGGGGGTATTTCCTGAAGCAGTGGAAAGAAGAGATGTGCGGCAGGGTCTGAGCCGTGGCCACATGGCTGCAGCTGCCTGGGAAAACTTCCGAGTCTTCAACCCGGTGGTGTCCTTCACCTGTCTGTAGCCTTGCACTCAGTTGTCCTGATCTGTATAAATATTTGAAGGGATTCCTTCCTGCCCCTGGGTATCTTGTACGTTTCCCCCTCCACAAAGCACATTATAAAAAGTAGAATTCCTGGCATGCTGATTTTCATTCATGTGTGTGCCTGCGATTTTACATCTCCCTGTTTGGGGAATTTTCCGCAAGAATGGAGAAGTGTGTGGAGACCGGGGCATTCTTTACAATGTCTGAAGGACTTCCCCTATCCTGTGACTGTCCCTCCTCAGAGGACACAGGGTGTGATGGCTAGGAGCTCTGACGACGAGGTGTGGGCCCCCAGTGACAGCGTGAGTAAGCACACTAGGACCCCAGTAAGCACACTAGGACGCTGACACTGCGGCCGCGGTGGGCGCTTCCTCCACAGGGTCGTCGTGGGGCGTGTGGAGCTCTGGTCGCGTTCAGCAAACGTGTGTGATTGTGATCTGGAGGCCGCATGTTATCTTGACCTTAGATGGCAAATCCCTCTAAGCCCAGGGCAAGAACAAGAGTTGAATGAATGATGTGACGTGTTCCCGGCTTCTGTGTATCAGTATATTCTGTTCTTATCCGCATTTTGGTTACCTGAGCATCTC
>NW_007733643.1:16679-20613 GCF_000696425.1 Galeopterus variegatus | reverse complement strand
CCCGGCTTCTGTGTATCAGTATATTCTGTTCTTATCCGCATTTTGGTTACCTGAGCATCTCACCTTCTTCAATCCTTTGCTCGCCCATCCCCTTCATAGTGAGGCCCACACTGCCTTATGTAAAATTCCAGGACCTACTCCTTCATCAGACCCATCCCGGTTCTGCCCCTGCCCCACATCCTGCTTTCCTTTTCTCAGTGGCATTTATCATTTTTTAAGGACACCATATAACTTATTTGTTAGGCTAGTCTCTGTCTCAGCATTAGAATGTAAGCTCTAGGAAAGCCAGGCATTATTTGTCTATTTCCCGCCCACCCCCCACTGCTGAATACTCAGTGCCTTAAAAGAATAGCTGATGTGTAGCAAGAGCTCAGCAAATATTTGCTGACTAGATGTAAGAACGATTGCAGGTCTCTGTGACAAAGTCTTCTTAGGTAGGAAGATAAGACACCTTTTACCTTACCTGGGCGGAATTTGGATTTAAGAGAAGATCCAAGTTTAAATCCTGGCTCCTCATCAACAACGTAACCTGGACAAATTATTTAGCCCCACTGAGACTCACCTGTTTTATGTGTATAGTAGGGACAATAATGCCTACATCCATGGGTGTTAAGATTAAATAAGAAAATTGATTGAAAGTGTTTGGCATAAAAGGGCACTTAAAAATGTCAGATTCTTATCCTTTGGCCTTCAAGAAGTCAACATATTTTGAATCAAAATGCCAAAATTTCTTCTGTAAACTTAGGTACTGGGACAGTCCACATGCAATCTATAAGTTGCCACGTTAGTCAGAGCTTAGTAAAATTAGACAAAATTAAAACTGTGGTGGGTTGAATATCATTAGCCCACCAAATTTCTGGAAGCTGTGAATATATTGTTACACGGCGAAAGGACTTTATAGAAGTAATTAAGGTGCAGGCCTTAAAATAGGGAGATTATCCTGGGTTACCCAAATGGGCCTATTCTAATGACACGAGCTCCTAAAAGCAGAGAACTTTCTCTGGCTAGAATCAGAGAGATGCAGCAGAAAAAGGAGTTGGCGAGATTGGAAGTGTGACCGGAACCTGGCCCACCACTGCTGGAGGTACCACATGCAGCACGTGAGGAACAGTGCAAGGAGGCTCTGAGGTTGCAGGTAGCCCTCGCCTCAGTCAGTGAGGAAATGGGAGTCAGTCCATCCTCCAACCAAAAGGAAGGGAATTTGGCAAACCACCAGCATAATCTTTTAAGTGGCTTTTGCCCAGAGCCTCTAGTACAGCATGTAGCCCTGCTGACACTTATATTTCAGCCTTGAAACCATTGTCAGAGGACCTAGCCAGACTTCCCATCTATTACAGATAATAAATCTGTGCCGTTTTAAGCTAAGTCTATTCTATGGTGATTTGTTATGGCAGCCACAGAAATCAAATACTGTAATGGGCCTCACCTCATGACATGACTGACTCCATCTTTGTCCTAGTTGTGAACTTTAAGCAGCTAAATGCATTTCTGCACTCTGCAGCTCTGCGGTCACAAGCCTGTTCCTGTGTTAGCAAGAAAACCACAGACTGCCAGCTCTTTTCGTTCCTGTGCTAGCAAGAAAACTGCAGACTGCCAGCTCTTTCCTGTGTAGATGACAAAGTGGCTTTCTAAAGCAGACCCCTCCTCAAGTAACCACACCTCCTGCCCTTGCACCCAGGTGTGATAAAGACCCTTACCCAAAAAGCTTCTTTACCTAGTTTTGACTCATAACCACAGTAATCTAGTTAACCATCTGTTAAAATACCCCTGATTTAGGGGACTCTGCCTGAAGACAGGCAGAAGAGCCTATAGAAATGGCCTAACATTTGCTTATTCTGGCTTCTATATCTGGCTTTGCTACACAATTTTAGAAAAACATATCCTGTTTTGCCCAGGGGCCACATAGTATAGGATGCAGTTTTTGCTTTTATAAACCCTTCCCTAACGGGGTGGGGGCTGCTCTCTATCCAGACTTCCTGGGGAGACAGCCGCCGGCCAGCGAGATAAATAAACCTTCCACGACCCCTAACAAATTTTGTGAGTGTTCTTTTCTTTGGGAGACTGTGCCTCACAACAATACAAAAACCAATACAGTACACTTAAAATGAATGCGTTTTATGGTATGTAAATGATTTCTCGATAAAGCTGCTAAAAAAAGAAAAAAATCAGTACCAAAAAAATGGAAGATGTTAGTGAACTGCAATAGGTAGATAAGAATGCCCTGAAGTGAACAGTAATAACCAAGAAAGGATTTTGTGGTTACTAAGATAGGCTGAGGTAAAGTATTGTAATTCTAGCATTTCATGTGTGAGCACGCATACGTTATGTCGTGGATAAAGTGTGTACATGTTTGTATATGGGAAATGTACAGAGAGGAGTACAAAAGTCATTTTCGAATAGCCTGAAAGCATTGTCTTAATTTTATGAGCCGAGGTTTATAAACTTAGGTCTATAGAACAGAACAAAAAGAAGATTCAGAAAAGTGTCATAGGTTTCAGGTAATGAAAAGAATATATGAAAGTTCATTAAGTCATTGCACTGGTATGAAAAATATTTATCTGAGTATTCAGAGCTGGAGTATTTGAAAGGAAACGGTTTACCACCACAGTCAGGAGCAGTGTCTTCCTTTAGGTGGTTCCCAGGGCTCCTGCCGTATGCTATTCTGAATTAAGACCCAGGAAGATATGCACTTGGGTCTAAAAATATAGGGTTGTACAGTGATGAACAGAAAGACTTAACTGCTGTGGGGAGAGAGCAGGCTGTTCTCTCAGTGCCTTTAATCTTCAGGTTTTCATGTTTCTTATTTCAGAATGGCTCAGCAATTAAATTTGACTTTCATGTAATTATTTCAGGTGAAGTCTAGGAACCATTTTTGTTTCGTCCAAGGCTGTGCTAATTTTTTCCCCCTGGAGAATGGTTACAAGGGTGTTACAAGGTTGAACCTACCTTAATCTTGGGCATTAAGATAATTTCTACATCACCAAGAGAATGTCTATTTTTCTAACTCACCTGTAACTGGTATTGTCATATCTATTTGGTAAAAACTGGAAAATTACAGAGAATTTTCTACACAACTTTCCATCATCTCTTTCTGTATTCTTGAACTGTAGTAGCTCTGATACTCTCATTCTTTCATGTGACAACATTGTCTTAATTTTCTGGTTGTATTGAAATCCTTTTGCATTGGATTCTGCTTGGAATAATAATAATAAGCTGGATTTTTAGATATGCTTTTAAATACATACTTTTTAAAAATAGGCAATAGTTTTTATTACAAAAATCTGTTTTTCATTCAAGCATGACCATAACAACTAAACAGCTCAACAATGACAAAGTACCTTGAGCCATGTGTCTGCTTTCGGAGTTCTACCAGTGACGTAGCAGAGACATACTCCCCTCATTTTAAGTGTCAGGCTTTAGAGAGACATGGACATGAGTTAGAATTCTGATTCTGCCGCTTAATAACTGGATGGTCATTTTCAAGAAATCAGTCCCTTGTGTCATATAAGTGAAATCATGCTTACGTAACATTTTGAGATTGGCTTCTTTCACTCAGCATAGCTTTGGAGTTCACCCATGTTTTTGAGTATGTTAGCAGTTTGTTCCTTTTTATTATCCATTGTGTAGACAGAGCAGAGTTTACCCTTTCGCCTGTTGAAGGACTTTTGGGTGCCACATGGGTTTGTGTCATATTTGTGAACATGCCCTTCCCTCTTTCCTGCTAGGCCTTTGCTTACAGTATTTCTAAGAGCAGGAATGCCTCTGTTCCTTCCTTTCACACAGATTTCTTCCAAGGGCCTTGTATTCAGAACTGCATAGTGAGAGGGCTGAGCCCATGGCGCACTCGGGAGAGTGCAGCGCTGGGAGCGCAGCAGCCTCCCGCTGCGGGTTCGGATCCTATATAGGGATGACGGGTGCGCTCACTGGCTGAGCG
>NW_007733643.1:13438-15869 GCF_000696425.1 Galeopterus variegatus | reverse complement strand
CAAAAAGGAAAAAAAAAAAAAAAAAAAAGAACTGCATAGTGAGAAAGGGAGAAGGAAAGATTAGTTCCTTTGCCATAACCTCCACTGATCCTTTTCTGAATTGTTCCAATCAGAATTGGCTGCTGTTCTTTTCCTACTTTGCTCATGACTCTGTTACATAAGTCAGTTTTAGATGTACCTACTCCACACGGCTTGCTATAAATTCCACAAGGTACAGGTATACCTGGGCATCCAGTACAGAGTTCAGCAGATTTCCTTGCGAATCAAATTGAACTGAATCTGCCTGTGAGCAGGACTGAGTCTATAAAAATACTGAAGTGGCAGGAGCTCATTTTCCTTTGCTCCCTAGTCTGTCTATTGGAACCTGTTTCCCTGACTTCTCCAGCAGTGCCTAGTCTGGACCAGGAGCCTCTTCCCTACTGTATCTTGCTCACAGGTAATTTAAACTGAGTTCCAATTGACTGATGCCAGGAGTATTTGTAGTTTTAGAGACCAAAGTCCTCAGGTATAAGGAGAAACATACGAAAGCGGAATTTCATACATCATTCAGAGTACGAGAGGAGAATATATGGAAAGGAAATGGACCTTGGAGCATTGTTGAAACCACAGTATATAAGAGTTTACCTTCATATGAGTCCAGGCTTACATGTGAGCTATTTTATGGTATCGAACTAGATTTTACAATCATGGCAGCATCCTGCAGAGGCCCCGTTGTGGCAAATTGTTACCATTTTAGGAAAATGTGGCAATGAATCTAATATGACAGGATTGGTAAGCCTGACTGATGGTTCCTGCTGGATCTGGGTAAGGAGTGAGCGGGGACAGTCCTCACCACAAGGAATTGTTGGCCAAGTTCTAGAGCTCTTTAGTGGAAGAGCAGGAGAGAGGCCACAAGTGCTCCACAGACAAAGGCCAAGTTCTTAACATTTGCGTACATCGCCTGCTGCATTTTGGATATGTGTTCGGGCTGCTTTTAAAGAAAACTATGTAAAACAGATAATGTTTGCACATAGCATATATCAGTAGGACCACTTCTCAAATTTTCCAACTCAATTTAGAAGTACATTGATATTCCAAATTAACCTTCCTGGGTGAGAAGCTTAACAAAGGCAGATAAATGTCACTTATCTACTGGTCTAGTGTATCCATCCAACCAGTCATCCATTAGCCCATTCCTCCACTCAAATATATGCTGCCTTACCCCGAAAGAACATGAGGCAGATACACGAGATTAGCCTAAGGCATTTTATGGAATGCATGAGTATGAGGCTTTGTTCTTCGGAGCATGAGTAACTTACATTGTGACTGTTAATTCTGATCTGCAACCTCTGCTTGTGACTTCAGATAACTAACCTAACTATTCTGGTTGATATCTGCATGTAGGTGCTACAAAAAGGCCACCAAAATATCCTGAGCATTCCCTGATGTGTTCTGCTGGCAATTTCCTCTGTCCCCTAAGATACTCACATGCTATCCTACAACTTTATAAATGTCCTTGTTTTTTCTGCTTTATTTTTTTTCCTGTGGTTTTTCAGGGGTGCTTGTCCTTTTCCACTTAAGGAAAACCTAATCCTCCAAGTTTCTGCTTTCTGTGGTGTTTATGGTGTTACAGATCTCAGGGGTGTTGGAGTTTATGAAGAAATCAACAAGCTTTACTCAGCATCTGAAATGTGCATGCACTGAGCTAGAGAACTCAGAACTGCTAATCTGCTATCTATTTTCTGCTTATAATAAATCTTAGAGAAAAATATAACTGCTTCTATTTATACAGACAGGGAGGCAGGTGTTCAGTGAAGGTAATTCTCATTGCCGATCAGTATGGCATTAGGATCTGCATCCAGATCTGTTTGAATACAAAATTGTGACTTTTCTTTGGAAGTTCTTGGCAGAAGTCTGCCTGTTTTGACAGACATGCTGCAAATGAGAAATATGTGGAAAGTCACCAAGATCTGGTCTTCAGCACAGAATATTCCCCTTTTCTGGAGATTCACCACACATGTGGGTGGTTGTCCGGCAGGAAAGCCAGCCAGTGAGCCTCAGTGTACCTCACGCTTCGCTCCCCATGGTTTCCTTACTCGGCTCATGTTTGGATGGAGAAAGAGACCTAGGAAAAGATACCTCCTAGCGCGCCTATTACATTCACAGTGACCAAAAGCTAGACAGACTTGCTCTGAAAGCAAGGGGTCAAAGAGCCTTAAAGTCTCAACTGGAAATTAATTATGGAGGGCCCAGTACAGCTTATTTGAGAAGTACAAAATATGTCAAGTAGAAAATACATATATACTTCATTGTCTTTAACTTTTATTTATGTAAAAGTTTACTCAAGGGCTTTTACTGGTGGTCTTGTGAATTCAGTGGCCCAACGTATTTTTTTCATAAAGGCTCTATAAGACTTTGCAATTGCAGGCATTTTCATTACCACTATTCTTGA
>NW_007733643.1:5388-13428 GCF_000696425.1 Galeopterus variegatus | reverse complement strand
AGGGCCCAGTACAGCTTATTTGAGAAGTACAAAATATGTCAAGTAGAAAATACATATATACTTCATTGTCTTTAATTTTTATTTATGTAAAAGTTTACTCAAGGGCTTTTACTGGTGGTCTTGTGAATTCAGTGGCCCAACGTATTATTTTCATAAAGGCTCTATAAGACTTTGCAATTGCAGGCATTTTCATTACCACTATTCTTGAAACACAGGAATTACTACTACTGTGTATCCTCTTCCTTAGGCATTCACTTGGCAGAGGAACCCCATGGACAGTGGGGTAGAGAAACCCCCAGAATCTTTGTTGTGGGTGATATGGGAGGCCAGGCACAGGCCACAGACCTCCACACCTGCTGCGACAGAGCCCTCTACCCTGTACAACAAAGCTTGTGCAGAGCCAGGGGTGGCATTTGCCAGCATTCGGCCTGGTTGGACTCAAGTTTTCTTTTTTAATACTGAGGACAATTTTATTCAACACGTTAATAGTATGGACAAGATTGAAAGGAAGATGTTCACATTAACTAGAGAATAAAATTTCAAGTGTATCAACCCTCCTGATATGAATGTATATTTTTTCTCATTGAAATGGAGATAGGAAAATTCCAAAATAGAAGCTACTAATGGAATTTTTTAAACTGAGCTATGCATAATCCTTTTATGTAGAGGAAAGGAAGAGACATTGCAGGATAAATAAAACACATGTTTTTCCTGGGATACTGTGATTTGATGTTGAGCAATTTAGACTTTCTTTCCTTTTTAAAAAAAATTGAAATATACATGCATACGTTATGGAGTAGACAGAAAGGCCGGAATCAATTGGTATAACCGCCCCCTCAACACACACACTCCAGCATCTCACACACGCACACGTGCTGCGATGGTTAATTTGGGCGTCAACTTGACTAGTTGAAGGAGTACCTAGAAACGTGGTAAAGCGTGATTTTGGGGTGTGTCTGTGAGGGTGTTTCCAGAGGTGGTCAGCATGTGGGCCTGGGTGGACCGGGTGGGGAAGTTCCAAGCTCAGTATGGGCGGCGGGGACCACCCGAACCGTGGGGGGCCCAGAGAGAACAAAAACGGAAGAGAAGGTGAATCCCTGGCTCTATCTGCCAGAGCGGATAGAGGGACACACTCGCCCTTCCTGTCTGCGGACATCAGAACTTGAGATTCTTCAGCTTCTGGCTTCCAGGACTCACACCAGCGGCACCTGCAGTTCTCAGGCCTCAGGCCTCAGACTGAGAACACCACCGGCTTCCAGACTCCGACCGAGCCGCGCTCCCAGCCCCCCGGGGCTCCCGCTTGCAGGGGCGCTCCCAGTACCCCTCGTCTCCTCCTGTTGGGGGACTCCTGAGCCCTCACAGTCACGTGAGCCACTCGTGCATGACGTACATAGCCTGTTGGTTGCGTCTGTCTGGACAACCCTGACTAACCCACGCGCGCACGGTTTTCTCTCCCGCGTCTCTTGTGAGGCCTCGGAGCTCGAGGTCACGCCAGGTCTTCTGAGCTGTCACCGGAGTCGCAGCAGGGAGGCCATGGGCGAGGGGAAGGGCGAGGCCACCCTTGCTGTCATTTCTGTCGCCCTCGCCTCCCAGGGGGGGGTGGGGACGTGGGGACAGGCTGGGCCCGGGAGGAGGTGCGCCCCGGAGGACGGCCCGGAGGAGGGGCCGCTCTGCACCGGCAGACGGATCAACCAACCAGTCCTGGCCCAGTCTCTGGCCGGCACCAACCCCAGCAAAGAAAACCGCAGGTTCCCTGTGTCTCTGTGGCATTTCATCCGTGGTTATCCCCTATTTTCAATCTCTGACGTCCGTTCCTCCCCTCCAGCCACCCTTATGTAACCTGGAGGCTTTCAAATCACTCCATCCCTCTCTCGGCCTCCCATTTCCACTGTAAAATTCCCCCCTTAATCCCGACACTGTCCCCGAGTTCCACATGGCCTCTGGTTTGGCATATATTTTAGTATTCCATTAATGTAATCTCTCTTCGAGGGACACTGACGTTTTTAAAAGGGCTTTATTAAGTTCATCTTTATTTGGTAAAAATCTGTAGGAGTAAGTTTTTGAACAGATGAGGACTCACATGGTTTGACAAGAACTTCGTGTACATTTTGGTACAATCTCCATCCAATCTTTTCAAGACTTTCAGAAAATAAGGTATACAGGGAGGGTCTGCTTCAGCTGAGAAGGCAGATGGCCCAGCTGGCACACAGACGTGAACCTGCTGTCCACCCTCCCAAGTAATCCACCTTCACTCATTCATTCACTCATTTACTGATTCAGAAACATTATTCATCTTTTACTATGTCTCTTACAGGGAAGACTCAAGGGGAAATAAGAATTCAACCTTGACCTTGAGAAGCCCATAGTCTGGGAATAGAGAGACGCTGACTTTATTTCTGTTTTAGTCCTCACAAAATTGGGAGTGAGGTAGTTGCAAGCAATACTCCTGACTGCAAGCAGCCAGGGAGATTGCTCACAGGTTGTGTGGGGAAATGTCAGGGTGCCTGTGGCCCTGACAAGTGGACTGGATGGCTTAAGGGCTGGATGCCTCCAGTCCGGGAGCTGTTCTTCCTGTAAAGTTAAGTCCTGGTCATTCCACTGCAGTCCAGAGAGCTCTGGACCAGACCCAGACAAAAGCAGAGGTACCATCATTAAAGATGTTATGACTTATACCGTAGAACAGAGCCAGGCTCATTGTTATCATCCTTACTGTTATTTATTTATTTATTTATTGACCGGTAAGGGGATCGCAGCCCTCAGCACGATGTTGTCTGTACCACACTCAGCCAGTGAGCACACCGGCCATCCCCATATAGGATCCAAGCCCACGGCCTTGGCACTCCCAGCACTGCACTCACCTGAGTGAGCCACAGGGCTGGCCCCTTACTGTTATTTTTGAGGCACATAAATATGTAACTAATCTCTTCCTAAGGAAAAAGTGTTAACCACCAAACCAACAGATATCACTTATAGTTTCTGATGTGTAATTACTCTTCAGATAACCATATTTTGTAGGGTACAGTGTACTCTTTGCATTAATAGATAGTTACATACATTGAGTTCTGACTCAGAGTGGGTCATCTTTATTTTCGTAAGTTCCCAGGTTGAGGATGCTTGCTGTGGAGACATCAGCAACATCAGCCCGACTGCCCCATTCAGCATGAGACGAGCACCGTCCTCATGCAGTATGGCTATTTCTGTTCATCTGGCTATTTCCGTTCAGATGTGTTCAGGTTACAGAAGAGCAGAAGGTCTTTATAGTTATTTGGGGGAGAAAAGAGCAGAGCGTGACCAACTTTGCTTGGGAAAGTTCTGAAATGGTTTAAGAAGGGAGAAGATTTTTAACTGGGCACAGGAGGAGCTGATGTCTTCTGGGGATACAGAAACTGTGGAGAGGTGGAGGTGAGGATTTGGAGCCAGACAGAACTGGAGTTGTATCCTGACTCTGTCACTTACTATGTGACCTCGTTAAGTCATAAACTTCTCAGAGCCTCAGTTTCGTCTCCTACCACATAGACGGCTATACTACTTGTCAAGTACAATGGGTGCATTAAGCTAGAATTAATCCTGGCACATAGCAAGAGCTCAGTAGCATGTCCCTGTTACTACTGGAAAGGAGAGAGGTCAGTCATGTCATGGCAGGGAAGGCTGCCTGGAGGCTGGGGGTGTATGGGTTTGGAATAGCTGATGAGGGAATGGATGGAGGAAAGTGTCCAGAGACAATGCTGAGGTGGAGGTCAGGACCACAGTGTGGACAACATGGGGTGCTGCTGTGAGGATGTCACCTGGGAAGAAGCGCAGGCTGCAGGGAGAATGGCACATCTTCACAAGCAAATCTCCAGGAGCCAGGAACCTGCAGAACATCAGGCATTTTAACAGCTTTAATTTGAACACAAATAAGATGCTCAGTAGAATGTAATTTTATTTATTGTTAAACAGGCCCAGTAGGACTACCACTGCCAGCATCTTATCAGGAGCTAGCAAACAGTCCTTCTGTATTTAAAAACCATAAAATTCAGTTTCTTTTAAAATAGTTGATAACTTGGACTTTGTGTTAATTTACCTCAGTTAGATCTAATTAGTGTTTCTTTACCATGCCCCATGCAACGTTTGCTTAGCCTGGCAAGGTGATAAATTGCTTCGGTTTACTGTTTTGTCTCAAGGCTATTTGCAAAGGAAAAAACAAGTACCCTTTTAATGAATTAAGACCCTCTAATAAGGACAACAATCTAAACAAACCATTAAATAGAGAAGTGTCAGCACAGGCATAATCGCCCACATTTTTTACATTTAATGGACATTGGCTAGTTTATAGAGCTTGTGACTTTAATGTAAAAATATATATCTGACTATAAGCCATATATAGTAGATGTATATAAATACATATCCATCATATCCTCATCATCTGCAATTTGGTGATGGATTATCTATCAGAGAGCATTGTGACAGAGTCAGGATGAAGGTGGAAGTTGAGTGGTGTGGAAATGAATGAAATGCGTTCTCTCTTGCAGGGCTCCACAGTAGAAAGGCAAGTGGATCCTGTTTTGTGCTTTAAGAGTAAAGACCAAATGCTAGCAGAATGTGGGGACAGTGGTGTTAAATTTCAAGGCCATGGATGTAGAAGGCGAGAGGTGGTGGCCAGGGCCTTATGAAAGCTTTCTGGAGATCAGATATGAGTTGGTCCTGATAGATTGGTAGGTTGGTACTGTCCAACTCATTATTGAGAGAAAGTTTTGGTCTTATTTTTCTACTTTTTTCTTATCTGGAATTTTTCACAACCATCTTTCTGAATAAATAATATACTCAGTTGAAAATTGGAAAGTATAACAAAAAGTAGCAGGGAAAATGACCTAGAGGCAAATACAGATATTTCATAAATGTAAATTGCTGAGAGATAATGTTTCTTTCAGATTCAGCTGGACCTAGTTTTCATGTGTCCATCTCCACCAAGTGGTGTGCCCAAACTACCTCTGTTAACACTGATAACGTGATTTGCAGTTAATGACATTTTATAGCAATGATATTAGATACTGAATAATTATTTTACTTTTTGATTTTATGCACAGAATTTCTTCAATGTGTTTAAATATCGTTAACTGTTTTGAAACATTGCTGTAGGCTAATGCCCGTAACCTGTAAGTATGTGACCTTACATGGTACAGGGATTTTGTAGATGTGATTAAATTACAGATCTTGAGATGGGGAGATTATCTTGGGGAGATTATTCTGGGCTCAGTGTACTCACAAGCATCCTTAAAAGGGAGAGAGGGAGGCAGGAGTGTCAGAGAGAGAAGATGTAACAGTGGAAACAGAGATTGGAGTGATGCAGCCACAAGCCGAGGAATGTGGGAGGCCACAAGAGCTGGACGGGCAGGGCAGCTGGCCCAACCCTGGAGCCCCCAGGAGGGCATCCCCGCCAACACCTGCTGTCAGTGATTCAGCCCACAGACCGATTTCAGACTTCTGACCTCCAGAACTGTGAGGTAATACATTTGTGTTCTTTTAAGCCACCTAAGTTTATAGTAGCTTGTTACAACAGTCATAGGAACTGGCTATGGAAAGTCATAGGAGAGTCAAGGATTTTCATTGTTCAGTTAGGTAACAAAATATTTAAGGTTTAAAAACATAAACTTTGTTGTACCGTATCTAAGAATCCAAAGAAATTGTAAAAGATACACAGAAGAAGTATTTGAGCATAAATGAAATACCGTGAAGATAGAGATGACTGGAGAATGTTGGAGAAACAAAAGCCTGGTTGGGAATGGGAGGAGGAGGAAGCTGCCGGTGTCACTGGACAGGAGACCGTTCATTGAAGAATCCTCACACGGCGGTTGCATGCGGTCAGACAGAGGAGCTCACCGCACCACGTGCACCTGTACATCGAGATGCTGGGGACACAGGATCTGATGGATATGCACTGCCTGTTAGAGTTAGTACTTCAGAGAATTTCCTTTTTGTCCTCACACGGCGGTTGCATGCGGTCAGACAGAGGAGCTCACCGCACCACGTGCACCTGTACGTCGAGATGCTGGGGACACAGGATCTGATGGATATGCACTGCCTGTTAGAGTTAGTACTTCAGAGAATTTCCTTTTTGTTAATGAATCATTTTATTTTATTTTATTTTATTTTTTGTCTTTTTCCGTGTCCGGCAACGGTTTGCAACCCTCAGTGTTGCCCCCGTACCGGACCGGGACCGGCAACGGGATCGCAACCCTCGGTGTTGCCCCCGCGCCTCGCTCAGCCAGTGAGCGGGAACCGGTCTGTATGTGGGATCCGAACCCTCGACGGGAGCGCCGCCGCGCTTCCCAAGCGGTGCACAAGCGCAGTGCGCCACCGGGCCGGCCCTTTAATGAATCATTTTAGATAGTCAATACCATACCGTATGCACAAATTTGAAACTGGATTTCCTACCTAACGTGATATTGTAAACATTTTCTATTTTAAACACAATTATGCCAAATAATTATTGTGAGCCGAATTTTCACACAATGTGCCTGTGAATCACCAATTTAAGATCACCAATTCATTTTTCAGAGATATTGTAATCACCCATACCCTTGATGTATTGGATAGCACATTCTTTTAGAAAGATACTGTTAGATCCACATTTTGAAGTCACGGAATAGATGTAAGAAGCCATCAGCATTGCCTGGAAACAGTGAGAATTTTGGAAGGGAGGGATTAAAAGATGCAAATAAACAATAAGAGGAAGAAATGGCTGGGCTACCCTGTGACTGACTGGGGGACAGGAACCACTTTGCAGGGGGTCTTAAGGGTGAAACTTGAGTTGGGATGGGGGAAGGAAGAAGATTTGTCTTGAAACCGTATTTGTAGGGTAGCAAAGAGTTTTCACATACACTGTATGTAATATATCAACATATATTGTAATGCTTTCTAGTGATTCATGTATTTATAATTTCCATGAGATTTTTATCTATTTATCGTTTTTGTCTGCTGTTGCTTGGGAGGGTACTAATGGAAGTTTTGGGAGAAGGGTTAAAATCACTCTGAGCCCCTGTGGTGCTCCACTGTGGTCAACAACTGTTACTGATTACCTCTGTATGCCTGTAACAAAGTTAGGAAATGTCCCCAGAAAGAAAACAAGACATGGCAGAGATGCACATATAAGACACATAATTATGAATAAATAAGTAATTAGAAAGTTGCAAAGTATGGAAAGGAGAAGGACTGGATGCTCTAGTTATGATAATAGAAGGATTTAACTTACTTTGGGGAGAGATCTTTTGGGAAGTAATGCTCAAGTTGACACATGACAGAGGAATGCAAGTTAGACAGATAAAGCAAAAGGGAAAAGATGGTTCCAGTCCCAGACAGTATATGCAAAGGTTCAGCGGGTTGAAGAAATCCTATTTGAAGATTCTCTAAATATTTAGGTGTAGAAAAGGATTAAAAATGAACTTTAAAGATAGCAAGTGAATGCAAGAAAACAAAGGCATTAATATTGAATCAGTAGAGACATGCACACATCTAGAGGCAAAATTTGTTTTGCAAGTAATTGGGACACTTTTCTTTTTCTTTCTATTTGTTTATCCCTTATCTGAGAGCACACACAAGAACACATAATTACACTCAATTTTATGGAAAGGTCCAGGGAAGATTTGGGGTAGGAGCATATTTGCTGAAATAAGGAACAGCTAGAATGCATGCTCCTATTTTCTTATGATGACCTCACATCTCAGTAGCATCAGAATACTACAGTGAGAGAAATATAATGAAATAGTAAAGCACGAGAGCTGATAGTAATTGGAACAAAAGCAAAAACCTAAGTAAAGTGTAATTTGTCATAGCTAGTAATAAGAGAGATTTAGTTTATCTTCCAAATACTATTGTGGGCAGCGATTGTATTGATACTCTTTACTAAAAACCTCTCTGCTGCTTGAAGTCCTGCAGCAGTGATTGTGAAATCTAAGTGTAGACCTCAGATTCTGTTAAGATGACATAGATGCCAGAGACTTGGAGTGTGGAGTTAGAAGGTACAGAACGTTGTGTGTGTGGGGGGGGGGGGGGGGGGGGGGC
>NW_007733643.1:2183-4469 GCF_000696425.1 Galeopterus variegatus | reverse complement strand
TGGGGTGGGGGGGGGGGGGGGGGGGAGATAGGGGGGGTTGAGGTGGGGGGGGGGGGGGGGGGGGGGTGGGGTGCTGGGTTACTCCATGACTGACATCAAGACTTCAGCACTGTCATTTTCTTGATTTTAGAATCACTGTAAAGCTATTCATAAAGGAGAAAATGGCAGAGTTTTTGTAAATCCTTCTCCACATCTTTTTAGTTGCTATGGAGAAACTTAGCCAAAATATTTCATAAGCAGAAAGGAATAATTTAGCTAACAATGAACACCAGGACCAAGCAAACAATACTCAGAAATGCTGAAGTGAATGCTCTAATCACTTGGTTTGAAGGATGTTTGAGATGTAAATAGGCACTGCGATAGAGCAGCTTTCAAAATCTAAAATGTGGATCCATATGTGGCTTGTTATGCAACACAAATGGAAAATTTTTTCTAAGAGTTAAAATGCCATTTGGAAAGTATCTTTTTTTTTTAAAGTTGGAAATGAGATAAAAGAAAATGTATTAAACAAAGGCAATATATCACACACATTAAAATGTATGAATGTTAAATATATTTATATAGAAATAACTTAGGTTGAATTACTGCTTAAACAAGCTATTGTAGCTAGTAGAAAAGCAATCAAAACGGTAAATTGCTTAATGATATTTCATGAGACATGCTTATGAATTACCCAGACTTCTTTCATAACTTTTAAGATATTAGACTAATTAATTGTTGTCCATAATCTTTATCTTAGTTTAGAAGAATTTTTCCATTGCTAGTCAACCTGTTTAAATGAGCCAGGGTTATTATATGATTTCTTTGAATCCAGAGCCTTCTCTATAGTGGAATATATTATGATATAGGTAACAGCATTCTAATCATTTTAAGGTAAACCAGTGAATAATTTAAGTTTAAAATTTCAGCAGACTACTTACCTGATGGCTTAGGCTTGAAATAGACGAGTTTGGACATACTAGCCTTTGAGAAGCACTTGTGTTATTTTACCTCATTAGAGTTTACCTTGTTAGGGTGGGAGGGGCTAAATTTTAAAAAGACACAAGGATGAAGGCAGCTTATTCCGAAGGTGGGCCAAAGAATATTGAGTTCTCCAGAACTTCAAAAAAGAAATGTCTGTGATTTTATGTACTGAAGTGAAGAATAACAGTGATTTTGCATTTTTGGCATGGCTTATAAGCTTTGTGGATTGCCCAATGTCTCTGACCAAAAATGATTATCATTTGTATAAACCTTATAATCATCTGAATGAGACCGTACAGAAGGTAGCACTTTTATCCATTTATAGAAGGTGTTCAGAGTGGTTTGTTAATGTTTTAGAGACCTCAAGTTGAGCTTCACGTTCAAACTCCTGACACCAAATTTCATAAATCTTGTGATTTTCCCCCACTACCATGCATTATTTGCTAATATCAAGATAACATTGTACACATATAGCCACTTTGCTTTCAGAAACGATTAGCTATTCTATCAGATTAGACAACACAAGTGAAAACTCTTGATATCATGACTTCAGTAGTAAGCCAAAAATGAATACAGGTTGTGCTTCTGGCAATTTTAGACTAGAGTTTTTGACCAAACTTCCAGGTAAGAGCATTTAGAAATATTGGTTAAAATATGTAAAGCTTCCGTTTGAAAGTATCAGAAAGTTATCAAGACATTGTAGGGCCAAGATTCAGAAGAGGAGAAAAGAAGAGAGAGTTGAGCCAAATATTTGTCCTTGTTTTCCCTCCAGGGGCCGGGTGACTGCAGTGTTTAGCTGTGCTGTCAGCAGACTGAAAAAGCAGGACTAACTGATGGAGTCCAGGGACCATAAAGGAGGAACAGCCCTGTTAAACCCCAAGATTACTGGGGTAATGGAAAGTGAGAAAAATATGAATATATCAAAATTTAAGGGGTGCAGTTACTGCACAGATTAGAAGAAAATTTGTAATGTTAAATGCATATGTTAAAAAGAAAGGCTGAAAATAATAATCTAAATATTCACTTCAAAAAGAAACACAAAAACAGATTAAACCCAACACATATAAAAGTAAGTGATAAAGATAAGAGCAGATATTAATGAAATAAAAAATAAACCTGTAATTAAGAGTATCAACAAATCCAAAAGTTAGTTCTTTGTTTTTTTTTTCTTTTTTTTCTTTTTTACTGACGGGTAACGGGATCGCAACCCTCGGTGTCGCGCCCGTACCAGGGGCTGGCAACGGGATCGCAACCCTCGGTGTTGCGCCCGCACCTTGCTCATCCAGTGAGCGGGAACCGGTCTCCACATGGGATCTGAACCCT
>NW_007733643.1:0-2078 GCF_000696425.1 Galeopterus variegatus | reverse complement strand
GGCGGGAGTGCCGCCGCGCTCCCAAGCAGCGCACTCTCCAGTGCGCCACCGGGCCGGCCCCAAAAGTTAGTTCTTTAAAGAAATAAAATTGATAAACACTTGGAAAAACTGATTAAGAATTTAAGAAAAAAGACACAAAACCAATACAAGAATGACATAATGAAATATTACCACTAAACTAACAGACATTATACATAAGAAGATATTACACATAAAATTATGCCAATGTATTTGAAAATTTAGATGGCACAAGAATAAATAGAGAATCTGGATTGTCCTATAGATATTAAAAATAAAATTCATAATGGAAAACCTTGAAGAAAATCATAGGCCACACTGGCTGCATCTGTGAGTTGTGCAAATAATAAAAGAAAAAAATACTTCAATATTTCACAAAATGTTTCATAGAATAGAAATATTGAAAATAGTTCCCAAGTTATTTTATGACAATGACACGACTTAAACAACAGCATCTAGTAAGAACATTCGGTGCAAAGAAAATCACAAGCCAATCTGTCTCATGAATATCCATGCACAAATCCTGAAATAGTAGCAAACAAAACCTAGTAATATATGAAAGACAACATAGCATGACCAAGTTGTGTTTATCCTAGTAATTTGAGTTTGGTTTAATGTTAAAAAATTAATTAATATAATTTACCATTTTAATGGAATATAAGAGAAAACGTGATCATTTCAATAAAAACAGAAAAAGTTAGGCAAAATTGAACACCGTTGGTAATTTTAAAGAACCCAAACTTTTAGCAAACTAAGGATAAAAAGTAACTTTCTTGGTTTTATAATGATTATCTAAGTAAAACAGCAAACATTACACTTAATAATGAAATTCTGAGACCAGGAATGTGATAAACATGGCTTCTACTCAACACTCTAAAGGAACCACAGATAGTACAATATAATAAGAAAAAGAAATAAACATTGTAAGGATTAGAAAGAAAGAAGGAAAAACATCATTATTTGTTCATGATAAGGTTGTATATGTATAAAATCCAAAATAATGTACTTGACACATTCTTAGAATTAATAAATCAATTTAGCAGACTTCTTTGTACTTTGCCATTCTGCAAAAAGCAATTTAATTTTTATGTAAGAAACAGAAAATAAAACTTAATAGAAAGGTAGTTTTATAAGAGCATAAACCGGCTCAAATATCTAAGAGTAAATGTAAAGAAAAATGTGTTAGGCCTCTACACAGAAAACTATAATTCACCACTTAAAAAAATTAAAGAACACCTAAATAAATAAAGTCATATAGAAGGATACTTCAAAAAGTTAGTGGAAAAATGGAATTGAAGGATCATACAAATCTTTCTATGAACTTTTTGAAGACTCTTGTATAGTCATGTGCTGCACGCATATGATGGTGGCCGAAGCCCTACACTGTACCATGTAGCCTAGGTGTGTAGCAGGCTATGCCACCTACATTGGTGTAAGTGCACTCTGATGTTTGCATGATGGTAAAATCACCTAATAGCCCATTTCTCAGAAAGTATCCCTGTTGTTAAGTGATGCTTGATTGTGCCATGCTCATGAATTGGATGGGCCAATGTTATAAAGACAATAATGACCTCCATTTTATAGATTAAATGCAATTCCAATAACAATCCCAGAAGGATTTATCTATTTTATTTGTGAAAATCACAAAGATCTAAAATTTATATTGAAATGCAAATGGACAAGGATAGCCAGGAGGATCCTGAAAAAGTGGGAAGACTCACTTTACTACATATGAAGACGTATTATTATAAGGCCACAGTAGTTAATCCAACATGCTTTTGTACAATGATAGATACATAGACTAATAGAGAAAAATAGAGCCCAGAAACAGATCCTCCTATGTATGGACTTGATTTACGGCAGAGGAAGCACTGTAGTGCAGGGATAATAAAGGTCTTTTCAATGACATGCTGCTGAGTCAACTGGTTATCCATACAGGAGGAAATGAATCTTCACCCCGCAACAAATTTCAAGTAGATCATAGATCTAAATACAACCGGTAAAGCAAGATCTCCTTCTAGGAGATAGCAAAGAAAAGTAGCTTCATAAACTTGAGGTAG
>NW_007733642.1:106263-106870 GCF_000696425.1 Galeopterus variegatus | reverse complement strand
AGATTTGCTGTTTCATGCTGGAGAAACCTTCTCAAACTGACTTTAAATTACTCTTATTTGTGTTTTTCAACATTCAAAATCAGACATAAGAAAATCATCTTCTTAGGGAATCACAATTTTTGTCGCCCTTCCCACAGCACATTTGGTTTACTTATTTTGTTGGCTTATAGATGGCTTGATCATTAGAACCACTTTTTCTCTCCTCAGTGACCGCACTTAATTACAGCTCATCTGGTTTACTGCTACACTGCCAGAGAAAAGCATGTGTTCAGCAAGCCGTTTCTACACCATGTTCATTTGAGGTATGTTCGGGAGCTTAGTCAGCTCTCTACAATGATGTATTGTTTCGCTTTTTCTAACACCTGTGTGATTGTTCAGCATAATCTATAGGCTTTTGCCTCTTGAAGCCAGTATCTACGTATCTATATATAATTTCAATAATCTACATGTAGCATTTCTCCCATATTGTTATTAACTCACCTATAAACCTGCTTTAAAGTGATTTTTTTTTCATTTAACTGTAGAACTGTTGGCACGTCTCCAAATAGCATGTCCATAAGTACATTTTCCAAACCATCCTGAAACCACCAGTGTTTCCACATTACCA
>NW_007733642.1:98626-105762 GCF_000696425.1 Galeopterus variegatus | reverse complement strand
TGTTAGAAACTGTTGCTGTTTGGAGGTGAAATGGATATGAAATTTTGTTGGAAAACATGATTTTCTAGGAGCCTTGAGGAATTTTTAATATCCTTGCAGGTCAGATATGATAAATCTTCCACAAACCTGGTCTCTGCCTTCCTTGAGAGGTGATTCCTGAGCAGCACCCTACGTGGGAGGGGTCTGAGGTTAGCGTGGGGGCAGGTGCACAGAGGTAAGCAACTGTGTGCAGGGAAGAGGTACAAACAGAGTGGCTTTTCCTCCTCAGTGTTTTTAAAACATTCTCTTCATTTTGATTAGATGTCATATGTAATTCAGATACCTATGTTAGAATAAAGTAATGGAATGTACTTTATTGTTATCATATCCAGATTACTCTTGTCAATATCTTAGCCTGTATAATTCCCCATGTGCTGCAATGTGCAAATATCTTTGAAGTGCTACAACTGGAAATCTTCAGCATTAAAAAGAACCTTAAAGTTTTTCTAGTCCCAACTCTTGTCCAGCGTTAGAATCTCAATGTTAGTAAACTATGGCCCACAGTCAAATATGGGCTGCTGTATTTTCTGTACCTCCCAGGAGCTAAGAATGATTTTTATATTTTTAAATGATTAAAAATAAATGTAAAGATCAATAACATTTCATGACATGTGAAAAATGTAAAGAATCTGAACTTTAGTGTCTGTAAATACCATTTTTTGGAACCCAGCCATGCTCATGCATTTACACATTATCTATGGCTGCGATCATGCCCCAGACAGCAGAGTTGAGTAGTTACAGCAGAGACAGTTTTACCCACACAGTATCTGGCCCTTTACTAAAAGTTTTGCTTATACTTGATATAGTCCATACCTGCTACAATAATCTCATGAAATTATTACATCAATTGAATTAAAATCTAGTTTTAGAGAAATGTTGCTCTTTTGGCCACAGTGTATTTTCATTTGATTATTGATTTACTTTACTTACATCTTCAGTGGGAATCAAGTTTAAAAGACTAAAAATGTTATATAAAATTTCCACTGCCATTTTGAAATACTGTATTTCTAAATTGCCTCACAAGGGTGTTCTAACAAGAGATGTCATATTCTTTATAATGATATCTTAGATATGAAAAAAATTAGGAGAGACAGAAGTCTACAGAATTCAAAGGGCACAAGGCAATAGCAAGAGCAGGATACAGTGTCCCTTTGTAGCAGACCATGGGAGCAGGGGTCATGGGCCTGCTCTGAGCACGATGTCATCCTGAATGTATCAGAAAATTTGACTGGACCTCAGTTTTTTTCTCATATGCTAATTTAAGATGAGTTTAGCTAAATGATGTTGAATTGCCTGGGAAGGGAGAATGCTTGCCACAGAGGAAGTGGCTCCATGGCACTCACCGCTTTTCACCCAGAGCAGCTCTGATTTTATTCTGATTTTCTAGAATGAATAGCATCCTTGTCAGTTTTTATTGAATTCTTTCTTGATTTCTTAGAAGTTACTTTTATTCAAAGCAAGAAAGATGAATGATTTTATAAACTGGTCTGGAAATCAGGGGATGTGTATTCGAGTTTTAGCTTCACTACCTAATAGCTATTTATCTTGAGTTAGATACATTGGGAAATCACGGTATGCTTAAAATAAATAGCCATTTATTATTTTAAGTAGCTGAATTCACCTTAATCCTCCCTAAACAATAGAAATAGAAATTTTAAAATTATTCATCTATACTGTAGGGCAAAACCGCATAATGTTATCAGCACTCTTTGCTCTGATTTTTTCAGACATCTCCCTAAGATTTTTTAAATTTTAAATGTGCAACATTACCTGAATATTTCTAGCCAAACAAGAGCATATATTGTACCTATACAGGAGAAGAAAATTGAAAGAATAAGGAAGATTAAACTATAATTCACTAATGAAATTATAAGACAAAGCTGTTTCCAAATATAATCAAGAGTCATACTTTTCTGTTGCCTATCATGAAAGCCAACCAAAGAAGATGTGGACATTGACAATCTGCTTTTAGTCTGCTGGAGTAAAGGCAATGCTAGTTTAAGTATAATTTCACATCAATATGCAATTAAAATGTGTTTTATTCATATAAACTTCTCTTGTATCTCCTGTGGCATGAAACTCAATTCTGAGTGCCTAGTAGGTGTCTACTATGAAATCTTATTGGGTTAAATTTTAGTAACTTTAAATGAAATCTACAATCACTTAAAAATACCTTCTATTGTTAAAAAATTTAAAATTAAGTAAACATGAAACATATTTGAGGCAATTTCCAAAGTTCATACATGATAAGTAGCTAAAATTTTTAAATTGAAACAGAGGCCATTCTCTTAAAATCATTCTATAAGGGCAGCATCACCCTGATACCAAAATCAGACAGACACAACAACAACAACAGAAGAAAAGAAAACTACAGGCTTTGAGGAACATAGATGCAAAAATCCTCAGCAAAATATTAGCAAACAGAATACAACAGCACATCAAAAAGATTACACACTATGATAAAGTGGGATTCATCCCAGGGATGCAAGAATGCTTCAAAAGACATGAATCAATATATGTGATTCACCACATCAACACAATTAAGTACAAAATACATGAGATTATCTCGATAAACACAGAAAAAGTATTTGCTGAAATTCAACATTCTTTCATGATAAAGACTCTCAACAAATTAAGTATAGAACGAAAGTATCTAAACACAATAAAAGCCATATTTGACAAACTCACCACCGACATCACCCTTACTGAGGAAAAGCTTTCAGAACAGGAACAAGACAAGCATACTCACTCTAACCACTCTTATTCAACAGACATTGTGAGTACTAGCCAGAGCAATCAAGCGAGAAAGAAATGAAGAGCATCCAACTTGGAAAAGACAAAAACAAATTGTTCCTGCTCACAGATGACATGATCCTATATACAGAAAAACATAGAACTCCTAGAGCTGGTCAACAAATACAGTGAAGTTGCAGGATACAAAATTAATAAATAAAAACTAGGAGCATTTTTATACACCAACAATGGACTACTAGTAAAATTTGAATTCAAGTAGTATAATTCTTCTGGCTTTATTGTTATTTTTATTAGTATTATTTTTCAAGAAATCAAGAAAGGAAACCCATTTTCCATTGCTACCAAAATAATAAAATACCTAGGAATAAATTTAGTAAAGGAGGTGAAAGACCTCTACAATGAGAACTACAAAACACTGCTGAAAGAAATTAAAGAGGACACAAAAAGATGTAAAGACATACCATGTTCTTAGATTAGAAGAATTAACGTTGTGCAAATGTCCATACTACCCAAAGCAATCTACAGATTCCATGCAATCTCCAACAAAATACCAATGGCATTCTTTAGAGAAATATGAAAAAAACAATCCTAACAGTCATTTGGAACAATAAAAGACCACAAATAGCCAAAGCAATCCTGAGGGAAAAATAATTAATACAAATAAAAATAACATTAAAGTAAGATGAATTATACTACTTGACTTCAATTTATACTACAAAGTTAAAGTAATCAAAACAACATGGTATTGGCATAAAAACACACACACACCAATGGAACAGAATGGAGAACTGAGAAATAAACCCATGTATTTACAGCCAACTTATCTTCAACATACGCACTAGAAAAGTACACTGGGGAAAGGATGGAATCTTCAATAAAGGGGGTGCTTAAAAAACTGTATATCCATATGTAGAAGAATGAAACCAGACCCATACATCTTGCCATAAACAAAAGTCAACTCAAAATGGTTTAAAGACTTAACCATAAGACCCGAAACTATAAAACTCCTAGAAGAAAACATATAGAAACACTTCAGGATGTAGGACTGGGCAAAGACTTTATGAGTAAGACTTCAAAAGCACAGGGAACCAAAGAAAAAATGAACAAATGGAATTATATCAAACCAAAAAGATTCTGCACAGCAAACAAATATATAATTAAGAGTGAAAAGATAACCTACAAAATTTTATAAGATATTTTCAAGCTATCCATACAACAAGGGATTCATATCCAGAATATACAAGAAACTCAAATAACTTAATAGTAAAAAAAAAAAGTAATACAATTAACAACTGGGCAAAGGAGCCGAACAGACATTTCTCAAAAGAAGACATTCAGGGCCGAGCCCGTGGTGCACTCGGGAGAGTGCGGTGCTGGGAGCACAGCAACGCTCCCGCCACGGGTTCGGATCCTATATAGGAATTGCCGGTGCACTCACTGGCTGAGTATGGTGTGGGCGACACCACAGCAAGAGTTGCGATCCCCTTACCGGTCACGATAAAGACAAAAAACAAACAAACAAACAAACAAAAAATTCAAATAGCCAGCAAGTATATGAAATAATACTCAACATCACTAATCAGGGAAATGTAAATCAAAACTATATTGATGTATCATCTCACTCCAGTTAGACCAGTTAGACTGGCCATTATCAAAATAACAGAGAATAGCAAATGCTGGTGAGGATATGATAAAGGGGAACCCTCCTGCACTGTTGTGGGACTGTAAATTAGCACAGCCCTTATGGAAAACATTATGGAGGTTTCTCAAACAATTACATATAGAACCACCATATAATCCACATACAATCCAGCAATCCTACTTCTGGTAAGGTACTCAAAGGAATGGAAATTATGTCAAAGTAATACCTGCACTGCCATGTTTATTGCAACTCTATTTACAACAGCCAAGATATAAACCAACATAAACGTCCATTGAAGGATGACTGGATAAGAAAAATGTAGTATATATACACAATGGAATACTATTCAGCCATATAAAATAATGAAATTCTGCCATTCACAGCAATATGGATGAGCTTGGAGAAAATCACGTTAAGTGAAATAAGACAGGCACAGAAAGCAAAATATCACACGTCCTTACTACTACGGGGGAGGTAAAAAAATAAAAGAAGGAAGGACAACAATCAGAATAATATGTTGAACTTCTAGAAGGAGAGCACAGACTGTGGTTACTAGAGATGAGAAAGAGGGAGACAGAGGGAAGTTAGTGGGAAATCGGTTAATGGGCGCAAATAATTACTACATTTTGTAATGAAGAAAATGGTAATTATCTTATTTGCACATCACATATGTACACAGGTATTGATATTCAGCTCTGTACTCCAGAAATATCTATAATCAATTATGTTTCAATAATTTTCAAGAAGATAAAATATTTAAAAAGCAAGTAAAAGAAACAAGTACTTGATCAAATAAGGACACACAAAGCAGAAGCACATGTAAATTTTTCACAGTAAACACTCTACACATTGCTAAACTTGGGCCACTTGTTTCACTTTAAGCATTCTATAAGCTGATGCAAAGAGAAAAAAAAAAAATTAGTTATCTTTTGCTCCGGAAATCCACCAGGCAAAAACAAACCAGTGACTCACGAAAAGCATATGCTGGACTCATTACATGTTAAAAGTATCGAGGAGAGAAGATCTTTTCATTTATTCAGCAGATATTTACTGAACTTGAACTCATTATGAGGCACTTTGGTGAAATGTAGACACAAAATGAAAAACGCATAATAAACGCCCTTGAATATCATTTTCATAGAGGGAACAGAGGCGACGTGCCCAGGAAAATGGCCGTGCTCTGTGGATGCCTACATGAGAGGGATGAGGAGAAGGAGAAGGGCAAGGAGGGAAGGCAATCGGGGACCCTGGGACAGGTGCAGGACGAGGGTGCACTGGAATAGGTCTCACAAGAGGAGTCAGAGTTCACAAAGACACAAACTCAAGAGGAAGTGTGACAGTGCAGACCCATCTGCATTTCACGTTAGGTTATACTTATACCAGTCTTCGCAGGTTTCACATTTGTATTATTACCACTTCAGATGATTCTGTAAATGGTATGATTTACATTTGGTTATTGTTCATATATGTTATACTACTTCTAATCTTGATTTTTAAAAGAGTCACCGAGTCCAGAAATATCTGAAGCAAATTTTAGATCGCGGAAATGTAAAGGATTGTAAGTTTTTAAAAAATCAGATAATTAGGCATTTGATCATTTGTTGGATAAAATATGTTCATGTTTTTTTCTTTCTACAACTTTTCTTTCCACAAAGAGGTAGCTGTTCTATACGCAAAGATTTTTAAAGCTTCACAAAAAATAAAAGTGTGTGTGTGTGTGATAATCTGTTGCATACATATTTACTTAAGTGAAATTTACACGTGGAGAATCCACTTGACCTTTATTTTAAGGAACACCATGAGTTGGAATTTTATTTTTTTATTTTTATTGTTTCCCTTTTTTTTGTCTTTTTTTCGTGTCTGGCAACGGATCGCAACCCTCAGTGTCGTGCCAGTACCAGACCAGGACCGGCAATGGGATCGCAACCCTCGGTGCTGTGCCCACACCTCGCTCAGCCAGTGAGCGGGAACTGGTCTGTATGTGGGATCCGAACCCTCCACGGGAGGGCCACCGTGCTCTCAAGCAGCGCACTGTAGCAGTGCGCCACCGGGCCGGCCTCCATGAGTTGGAATTTTAGTAAATATAACACCATTCTCACTTTCTTCCCATCCCTCTACCCACTTTTTCTTCCAAGACCCTGTTAATTCTACACAACTTTAAGTAATGAAATATACTCCCTTTTCTCATCCCATGTCGGTTCCTTTAATTGTCATAAGCCTTTCTCCTGTGATATTGTAATTATTGTTCTTTACCCAGACATAACCCTGAGAATATTTTTGGATGGGCCAGATGCAGATAACACAAGTTGAAACACCTAAAGTCCAACTGTTCATACCGGCCAAAATCTTACATTCTTGCTAATTCCGTTAGAAAGTATTAACATGACTCCTAAAATGGTCATATTCTGCAAAAATTGAAAAATTAACTGAAGTTTGAAAATAAGTGAAATTCAGTATGGATCCAAATGAGGAGCTCGCAAATGGGCCATTTTGTTGTAATTTCTGTAGATAACCCTGCTTTTCCTAGAAAAGCAATTGAAGATTTTAATCAGAATTATTATAAAACGGGCTTGTTTATTGGCTAATTGTCTTTGTGGTGTTTGGTATAGATCAATAGTTTTCAAAAACAATTTTTGTAGTAACGGAAAGCTATTTTTCTAAACCTAGGTCAGTAGCATGAGCTCTATAGAACAGGACATAA
>NW_007733642.1:91230-97890 GCF_000696425.1 Galeopterus variegatus | reverse complement strand
ATATGGCCTTACTTTTCATTTCTGTACTTAGGTTACTTTTTTAATTATGTGATGGTACCTTTAAGAAAAGGCAGGGAACCAAAATATTCACATTGGAGAAAAGGTTGAGCTCTGACCTTTATAATGCCAGACTTTAACAAATGTATGCTGTAGACTTAAGGGATTCAAAGTAATAGATTTGGTCCCTTAGCTCTGGAATCTTGCCTTTTCCTTGCCTACAGAGGCTTACTTTTATCCTATTTCAAATAAGAATCTCTGAACGAGGAAACATGACATATGAGCATCCATTTGATGCTAAATTTGATGCCTCCCAAATTTTAGTCCTTATCGTCAGATCTTGATTCTCCATCCTCCTTGTCGCAAGACGCCATCCCCCACCCTTACTGCATGATTGCAGGGCTGTATTCATTGCTCAGCAGCAGTCATGAAGCCTAAGTCTGTGTATCCACATTCAAGGGGATGCCCACCATGGGTGACTGTGCCATTCATCTATTCTAGGTCCAATGTGAGGAACCACCTGAAGGGCACTTTGGCTGTGAAACCAAGAGATCAAGAAGGATCAAAATAGCATGACGAATAAAACATAAAGCTTAGAATATGCTCCAATTTACTTTATCTCGTCAACCTTGATTCCCCGAGTCACATTGTATTCTTTGCCTACAGCCTACCACGTTTAATGATAAGATCGCTGCAGCAACGAGCTCGCAGCCTGGTTAGAGGGTTGGGGGGCAGGGTAGTGGGGTGGGGCAGTGACCTTATGCTCTCCTTCCATATTCAATCCAGCTAATACTTTAGCACCTACAGTGTGAAGAAACAGGCCTAGGGAACTTGGAGGTGACGTGCAATCAAACGTCGAGTAATTCAGAGCCTAATTTATAAAACGGTTAAGCTAATAGGTCACTATGAATTATTATAACAAAGGTATACTCTACTTTATCAGCAATGTCAGGGTTATCTGCTCCTCCTGGAACTTCTTCTGTCCCACTTGGGCCTCTTGAGATGCGATGAGAGTTCACTGTTTATAGCGGGTTACGTTCCCGCTCCCAGAGCCTGGCCCGTAATGACTTCAGCGGGAGGACGCTGCCAAGCCTCGGGCGCGCTGTCGGCCCCGCCCGCACGGCGAAGGCGCGTCAGCCCCGCCCGCAACCCCCGGCCCCGCATGCGCGGCGGAGGCGCGTCACCCCCACCCCAAACCCCCAACCCCGGCGCCGCGCTCGGGTCCGCCGCGGGGTGCTCGCTTTCTCCAAGTCCGCCTTGTAAGCAGCTGCTTTTAACGTCTGGTGAAGAGGAATTCAGGTTCTGTTTTGGCTCCTTCTAGTACTAAAGGATGGATGATTTCCAGGAGTTAATAAAATGTGCCAGGCTCCACCCTCACACCAGGGACGCCGTCTCATCCTGCCTTTTCCCGCGAGGGGACTATTAGGGAATCCCTGCCCTTCCTAAGACGGGACGATTTCTCAGGGCTGAGTGTTCCCTCAGCTGCGGCCATACACAAAGCGGCCCGATTATGTGGCCCCCATTCATCTGCTCCTCGCTCTCCTCGTGTCATAGTCACTATTGCACGCAGGTCATTATGTCAGTCAAATGTGTTGGGAAGAGTTCTTGAAAACGTTAACAAACAGAGCGCTATCTGACGGGCAATCAAATGTCGAGTAATTCAGAGCCTAGTTTATAAAACGGTTAAGCTAATAGGTCACTAGGAATTATTATAATAAAGGTATACTCTTCTTTATCAGCAATGTCAGGGTTATCTGCTCCTCCTGGAACTTCTTCTGTCCCACTTGGGCCTCTTGAGATGCGATGAGAGTTCACTGTTTATAGCGGGTTACGTTCCCGCTCCCAGAGCCCGGCCCGTAATGACTTCAGCGGGAGGACGCTGCCAAGCCTCGGGCGCGCTGTCGGCCCCGCCCGCACGGCGAAGGCGCGTCAGCCCCGCCCGCAACCCCCGGCCCCGCATGCGCGGCGGAGGCGCGTCACCCCCACCCCAAACCCCCAACCCCGGCGCCGCGCTCGGGTCCGCCGCGGGGTGCTCGCTTTCTCCAAGTCCGCCTTGTAAGCAGCTGCTTTTAACGTCTGGTGAAGAGGAATTCAGGTTCTGTTTTGGCTCCTTCTAGTACTAAAGGATGGATGATTTCCAGGAGTTAATAAAATGTGCCAGGCTCCACCCTCACACCAGGGACGGATTGCCCTCGCTTTGTGTGCCTGGAACTGAGAGCTCAAGGAGTGGTGCAGAAAGACACAAGGCCAGGGAGCAGGCCAGGACCTTTGTCATTGTGCACCACAGAGCTCATATGTAAATTATAAACTATACAAATCAAAATATAAAATCATTGATATCTAATGCAACATTGATTTTACATGAGAAAAGATTTTTTTTTTTTTTCCCCAAAAGAAGTAAAGTGGATGGCTTGAAATGTAGATGTGGAATTGACTGACCGATACCATGCAGATCATTCAAGTTCAGTGTGTCCCAGTGTGGTCTATAAATTTTTACCCACTTTGGAACTGACAGCTCAAGGAGTGGTGCAGAAAGACACAAGGCCAGGGAGCAGGCCAGGACCTTTGTCATTGTGCACCACAGAGCTCATATGTAAATTATAGTAAATTATAAACTATACAAATCAAAATATAAAATCATTGATATCTAATGCAACATTGATTTTACATGAGAAAAGATTTTTTTTTTTTTCCCCAAAAGAAGTAAAGTGGATGGCTTGAAATGTAGATATGGAATTGACTGACCGATACTGACCCATACCATGCAGATCATTCAAGTTCAGTGTGTCCCAGTGTGGTCTATAAATTTTTACCCACTTTCCACCTTCCAATGCTGCAATAATTTCTAGGGTAAAGGAGAATGAGGTAGCCTTTCACCCTAACTTAGAATCAACCATCACTTACGTTTGTGTACACTTTGATTCCTGTAGCCTGAGACAAATAAATCAGCCCCGCATGGAGGTAATGCAGTTGTGAACAGCAAAACAAGGATGTGAACTCAAATGACCTTACACTCTCATGAGGGGTCTTCCGGGTACTTCAGAAAATGATAAAAATTGTTTTTATACCATCATCAAAATTAAAATTCAACATTAAAATAGCTTCAGACAATCTACAAACACCATTAAAAATGTTTGTAGACCCACAGGGCATGAGGAATACTACTACATATGAATGCTTCCTTTTCAAACCCCCAAAATATTTGAAGAGTAGGAATATTCCCCCAAACATATTTTTAGTGACTCCTATTCAGAAAAGATTGCACATGTCTCCTATTCATCCATTCATTTTGCATATAACTAAAGCAAAGGTTGAGAACAATTACTTTTTTTGCCCACGGAGGAAGTTATTAAATTAACATTACACTTATTTTTTTTTCTACAAAAACCATTTATAACAACTTCTAAATGTCAAGTTTTACTTTTAAGAATAAAAATAAGACACTTCAGTTCCGAGATTTAATAGTCATTTTGGTGGGAACCACAGACAGAAATGCTCTTGAAAAGCAGACATAGTTGTTGCCATCAATTTCAAAACAGTTCAAATGAGCTCAACTTATAGACTCCCTGCTTCTCTTTATTGTGTATTGGTTGTCAGTCATACTACCCCAAAATATGGTCCAAGAAGGAACTAGGCAAAATATTTATAATTGTATATGATGAGTTGATAGAGTAAATTACAGTGAATGTTACCAAATATTTGGATACAACATTGAAGAGGCAGTAATTAATTTCTTGAGGACATAATTTCCCAAGTCAAAGTACACTAAATTATAGAAAAGGAAAGAAGCAGATGTAATCAACTCCACTTCATTTTTATGAAGTAGTATCATTAATTTGCATTATTTCCTCTAATTTAAATTGGGCAAATGAATTGACTGCATATGAAATCTTGATATTAAATCTGACCTTTCCTGAGAAACATAACAGATCACGAGTAAAACCCAAAGCAGAACGCAATGCCCTGAAGAATGTGAATGGGTCAACTGGAAAGAAAAGGCATGCCCAATGTGAAGTCTGCTAACGAGGAAGTATTTTAATAATTTGTATTAATTCTGTTTTTTTTTTTCTTTACTAAAAAATGTTGTCCTATTTGATACATAGACTTCACATGTTGAAACTTGTACTAGATTCTAGAAGTAAACAATGGAAAAGGGAAAACTTAAGCTTGAGTAAGCTAAAGGAAAAAATATACATATATTTTTAAAAACATCATCTTCCAGTACTTGCTTATTCCATTCTTAATCATAATTACATTGTTATTAACATATTTATATAGCATTTATGAAGCAGTGGTCCATTCATAGCTATATTTAATATTACATTTTGTAAATATAAAACAATTTATTTTTGGTTTCCTGACTTTTACCTATTAAAAACAGTGATGTAATAAACATTATTATTTTCTTTTCCTTTCATATGTTCTATGGCCATATGTTCAGTCCTTGATAAATCAGCATATTGCTGGATTTTTAAACATTCAATGTGATAAATTTAGCAAGCATGTTTATTTTATTGAGTGCATGTATGTATGTACACATATATTTATGTGTTCTGTGATGTTGCAAAGAGTTAATAAACTCAACTTTGTTCAACTATGTATTTATTCCTGGATGTCTTTGCCTACAGCATGTAGGAAAGTAAAGTATTTTGGCCCCAAAATATATTTCTTTGAAATATTTCAAGATGGCTTATTCAGAGACTGAACAAACAAGATCGGACAGAAGGTTTTTCCTTTGGAAAGAAATATGAACATCTGTAAATGCAAACAGCCAGGCTTCGTCTGAGATGCCCTTCCTTTGGCTACTATCTATTCTTTTTGAGGGCAGCTGTGAGATTACCTGAGGTAATTTCATCTGTGTACAAGACTTCTTTTTTGTTTTGGTTGCACATTTTGGGTGTTTATTTATTTTTTATCGGTTATGAATATTCATGAGATACAAAGCTGATTGTCATCACTCGTATCCAAGATGTGATGGCCAGATCCATACTGGCAGCATGCCCATTACCACAAATTGCTATTAGACCACGTGTCCCCCACCCAATTGCCAAAGAAAAAATTTTTAAGTATTCTTCTGGAGTGTGTTAAATCCTGAACAACGGCGGCAGAGCTTTGGAGATTTGCTGTCTCATGCTGGAGAAACCTTCTCAAAACTGACTTTAAATTACTCTTACTTGTTTTTTTCAACATTCAAAATCAGACATAAGAAAAACATCTTCTTAGTGAACCACAATTTTTGTCGCCCTTCCCACAGCACATTCGATTCACTTATTTTGTTGGCTTATAGATGGCTTGATCAGTAGAACCACGGTTTCTCTCCTCAGTGACCCGCACTAATTACAGCTCATCTGGTTTACTGCAACAGCGCCAGAGAAAAGCATGTGTTCAGCAAGCCGTTTCTACACAATGTTCATTTGAGGTATGTTAGGGAGCTTAGTCAGCTCTCTACAATGATATATTGTTTCACTTTTTCTAACACCTGCAGTGATTGTTCAGCATATTCTATAGGTTTTTGCCTCTTGAAGCCAGTATCTATGTATCTATATATAATTTCAATAATCTACATGTAGCATTTCTCCCATATTGTTATTAACTCACCTATAAATCTGCTTTAAAGTGATTTTTTTTCATTTAACTGTAAAACTGATGGCACGTTTCCAAACAGCATGTCCATAAGTACATTTTCAAAACCATGCTGAACCACCAGTGTTTCCACATTACCAACAACCCACTACACAATATCTTTTTTTATATGCCAAAGCAGCTCACTACTGGGCATAAAGGTGATGGGACATTTCAACAGTTGAATCTCTTTTTGGGGTTGAAAAATCCGTTCTAAAATTTACAGAGCTATTCATTTCATAACTATTAAAATATACAGTTTCCCAATAGAACAACTGAAATGGCACACTGTGAGTGAAACCAAACATCTGCTTTAGCTAAAATTATAACATATGACTTGGAATGTCAGAGAGGAAATCAGAGTTGTGTGTGTAATCAGTGAGTGATGCAGAAACAAGCTGCCTTAGCACTAGCCATGGATGCCTGGCTTTGCCATGACTCTCTTACCACCTTCTTGAACATATGAGCTGTGTCTACTTAAGACAAAAAACAATGTTTATTTAGAATTTTTTACTTTTAGAAATGCATTAGTATCTTATCTTTATAACAAGCTCATGATATTAGTGAGGCAGGTGTTCAAATTCCTGTTATAGATTAAAAATAATGAAAGTACAGAACGTTTTACCTCACTTAACTATCATGTTACCTGATGTCTGAGCTCTGACTAGAAGCCAGATTAATAAAGTGATTATTTTTAGAATGGGAGGAAACCCAGCAATTCCACCAAAACCCATCTTTAGATTTTTTGGAACCCCAATAACAAAGTATCTTTCACATATATAAATGTATACCTTTACACGAATGACATACTAACGCTGTTAACATAAAAGAAATAGTAAATTTAGCGTATCTTTTTCATGTGTTTGTGTATGGAAAAGCGTAAAAAAATAGCTCCAACCTGTTTTAATTAAGTAAAGTGAATAGGAAGTAGCATTTAGTAATTTAGTAAAGGAGGTTCTCAAAAGAAATAAACAACAACATCAACAAAATAAAACCGTCAATAGCTACACGAGTTTCTTAACTGATTCCAGGTTTCAGGTC
>NW_007733642.1:84835-90470 GCF_000696425.1 Galeopterus variegatus | reverse complement strand
ATTTAAGCATCTTTTATTTTAAAGCCCTTTTCAGTTTACTCTTAGATCTGTTGATGTGTTGAGTGTTTTTGTCATGTCTGCTTTATTTCTGTGTTGCAAGAATTTAGTTTGCAAGTTTACTCCTAGAAGAAGTTTCTTGCCTGTGTTTCTTCTCCTTCTCACTTTGCTCACCTTGACTGTGCCTGGGGATGGTGAGGACACTTTTCCTGTCATTTTGTTATTAGCACCAAGATCCCCTATAGTAGGAGTTTGGCAGGTTCAGCCCCTGACCCATCGTGGCACTGGGACCAGTTCCTTGTGCTGCAGCCCCTGACCCATCGTGGCGCTGGGACCAGTTCCTTGTGCTGAGCTATCTCCGTTCTTTCCTGTAAAATCCAGAGGTTGAAACTATAATTAATTTAGCCCTTAAAAATTTAATAAACATACTACTTTTCCATCTTTTTCATTTGAAAATGTGAATTATAGAACAATAATTAAAAGACTTTGAAGCTCCAAAATTGTGAATTTTAATTACTATAAAATTCTTACATTGTTATGTAGTGATAAAATGTACCTTTGCAAAAGGAAAGGTAATTTTGTGCTTAAACTCTAAACTGATCATCAAAAATCCAAACTGATCTCTGTGTGCAATCTTAAATAAGATAAGGTGTGTAAATTCTCTCACATGTAAATGCATCTCCTTTTTTTTTTTTCCTTTTTGTCTTTTTTCGTGACCGGTAACGGGATTGCAACCCTCAGTGTCGCGCCCGTACCGCGACCGGCAGCGGGATCGCAACCCTCGGTATCGCGCCAGCACTGCGCTCAACCAGTGAGCGGACCGGTCTTTATATGGGATCCGAACCCTCGGTGGGAGCACCGCCACACTCTACCGAATGCACCACCAGGCCGGCCTATGCATCTCCTTTTTAAGTAGTTAGACGTTTTCAACTGAAAGATCCTCTCACAGTTTTAGAATCAGAGGCTCAGGGGCTAAAAAACCTTATAGATCTAATCTGGCCATTTACCCCTCAGACTTTCTCCCAGTATGATTCTAGTTGTCTAAACTGCTCACAGAGTACCAAAATTGGGCCCGCTGCATCTCATCAAATAATCAAAATATTTGAAATATAAAGTACTACTTCTAAGACCTAAAATATTAAGAGTTTATATTTTGGCAAACCCAAGGTATTTCCCTCCTGCCCTCCCCTCCCTCAACATGGCATTACTTCATCAGAGATCACTCCGCACTGTTGTTTCTAAATAAGTTGGAAATACACAATTGGAAAAGCAATTCTGTAAGTCACTGTGTCTGCATAACATTAGTCCTCTAGGATTTAAAAACAAAAGGTTAGCACACTCAAATAAATATAAGATATATTGAGTAAAATATAACTTTAAAGTTTTATTAATTGTAAGACATCAAAAACTACACACATGGTCAGAATCTATTCGAGATCAAGAGATACTAAAGTGAAATTTTTGAGGCTGTAGGTTAAAAAATATACGAAGAGGAAGAGGAAACTGTGGAGAGTGAGGAGAAATATCAAAATAGCGTTACAAAATAAAAAGGAGTAAAGAATATACCTTAAATATTTATCATTTTAATATAAAAATAATAGTGAATATAATTGTATTAGTCATAAGAAATAGAGAATAGCTGCTGCTTTATTTACTTATATGTATACTTACATATATGTTTATATATGTATGCTAGAATCAGCTAATTTCATTTATTCTCAGAATTTTCATGCATGTAAAATTGTGAAGATCTTTATTGAATTCAGGGATGGATGTCTTCTGGGGATTATAACGAAATTTTAGACACCAAATGAATGTTACTGCATCTTGAACTTTTGCTTTCCTCAGCTTTTCACACCAAAGTGCAGCCATGGGGCAGATCTAGCTGGCACCATCTGGCTGGTGCCTAATATTGTCAGGCCCGAGAGCTTAGAATGATTTACATTTTTAAATGAAAAGAAAAAGAAGAGAACTATTGTGATGCGGAAATAGATAAAATTCAAATTTCAGTGTCCACCTACAGAGAGTTTAATTGGGACACAGCCACCGTCATTGGTTTCTGAATTATCTCTGGCTGCCTTTGCACTGCCAGTAGAGTCAAGTAGTTGCAATGATGACTGTGTGACCCACAGAACCTACAATATTACTATCTGGCCCTTTAAAGAAAAACACTGCTGAAAATAATAAACTAATGGAGCATAAATACACCATGCAATTGTTCATGAATTCCTGTTATTGCTGACTTGTTTTCTTTTATGTACTTGTACTATTTATAAAAAAAATCAAATATTTGTAGCATAATCATTAAAATATCTCTCAAGATAAGTGTATATGACTTAAAAAAGCAATTAGGTTGCAATACAGCTCTATCAGCCAAGGTGAGGGTAAACAAGTTATAAATCAAATCAGAATGCCCTAATTTCAATGCTCTAAGAATTTTTAAATATATAGTTTTACCAAGGATCACAATAAAATACAAGACAGTGATAGTTTTTTAAAAATTAAACTATTAATAGATTCAGCACAACCCTTCCACAATATTTCATGCACATAATCATATGTGCACACACACAGATACACACAAATTTATTTATACATGCATATGTGCATATGTGCATATGTATGTATGTGTGTGTGTGTGTGTGTGTGTGTGTGTGTATATATATATATATATATATATATATATAGCAAAATTAAGATAGATAGAATACCAATGAAATATTCAGTAGTTAAATGTGGACTATTGATAAGTACTGGGATTTTGGTAGAAATCTAGAAATCAGGGTTCCAAACCCAATTTAGTTACTAATAAACTATTTGAACTTTAAGAATGTAACAAAAGCCCTTGAGCATGAATTGCATCATCTACAGAAAGAGGGGAGTCCCTTCCGAAGTTCCTTTACTATTTATTTAAGAGTATTTAATTCACAGGTCGGCCCCATGGCTCACTCGGGTGAGTGCGGCACTGGTAGTGCCCAGGCCGTGGGTTCGGATCCTACATAGGGATACAGGGATGGCCAGTGCGCTCACTGGCTGAGTGTGATGCAAACCACACTGTGCTGAGGGTTGTGATCCCCTTACCAGTCAAAAAAAAAAAAGTATTTAATTCAATAGATTTGTGCTGTGTATATAGGGTTCTGATGCTCCTTTCTTTACAATGGATGCAGTATTATTTGGCATGGTCAATATGGGTGCACTGTATCTAAACACAATAATTCTCAACAGAGGTTATCAATGGGGTTTAAAGTTACAGCAGCATACTAACTAAAGAACTTTCTTTCTCTAGTCCTGGTTTACTTTAGTAGTTTAAAGCTAAACCATACTTTAAAGACAAGATTGAATCCCTCATCTTTCACAAAGTTCCCCATCCCAATAATAGACAGAAATGCCTCCCTGAATTGAAAAGAGATCTAGAATCTTCCTGTGCTGAGGTCTCTGGTCTTTGGAGATAACACGATATCTCCAAGAATGAATAAATTCCAGAGTCAGTGGATTTGTGATTGTGGCACGCTCGTATCACCACTGTGCAGGATTGATTTTACTGTGTGTGTTTCTGTGTATGTGTCTACAAACAGGAGTGGTGGCCTGCCCCATTCTATACTCTTGTCTATTCCAATGGTGCATGTGAATTAGAAGGTAAATGCCACCCACTGAGCACAGATTAGCTGCAGTAACACACGGTCAGTGTTGTCTAAAGCAAGACTCACCGCGGATACATAGTCCGGAGACAACAGATCAAAATCCTGGACACCTCCCAAAGTTGTAACTGTAGTTTACAGCATCAGCATCCAGTGAGAGAACCCTCCCTTTCTGAGACCTTCCATGCAGACAGGGTGTTTGATTAGGCAAATTCCATTGTCAGTCCTATTTTGGAGTTCCAGATCTGTTAGCTTCCTTGGGTATAGCTCCATTAGTCTCTTACTCAGTAGGATCTTGGGCAAGTTACTTAACTTGCCTGTATGACTGGTCCTTTTTGCAGGTTTGGGTATGAGGATGATCTGAGAGAATAAACTATATATTGTAATGACTGTCATCTAGTAAACACATGGCATTTATCACCATCAAAGCAAGTGGCACTTCTCATCTGATGTTGATTGCCTGATGAAGCAGAGATCTGCCTCCCTGAATTTGCTTTTATTTAAAGGTGTTTCCAAAATGTATCCAATCCATGGAAAGTGCAAATTGACCTTTCCTCCTTTAACCTGTTATATTATGAACAAAATGGGCCTTCTTCCCCTAAATTCTATAAGATTCTTCTGTCACATGCTTTTTTTTTCTTTTTCATATATTTCATGTATATATATATACCTCACATTTACTTCATGCTCTGACCTGGCCCTTAATCACACACACTTTACTTGATTGCCAAGCTTGTGGTCTCTTTTATTTTTAATAATTTAATCATTGACAAGTCTTCTCAAATCAGAATTAGGTCTCCGAGGACAGATGAATTATTTTTAGTCATTTCATGACTTTCATGGGACTTGAAGAGTACTTAGCGTACAGTGGATGTGTGATTAATATTTGTGAATACATTTCTTGTAAAAATAAAATGCTTCTTAAAATGAATGCTATACGGAGAAGACAAGCTAGATTTTTGGTGCCAGAAAGATGTCTTGTCAGCTCTTCTTCTACCGAATGAATGCACTCTGAAACAGCTACTGAATCTCTGAGCTCCAGCTTTATCATTTGTAGAATGGGAGAAATTAGACTTACCTTATGGAGCTGTGAGTTTTAAATTAGAGAAAAATTTTTAACATAATATATAAATTTGTAGAATGGGAGAAATTAGACTTACCTTATGGAGCTGAGTTTTAAATTAGAGAAAATGTTTTTAACATAATATATGTTACTCAAAAAGCATAAAGAAAAGGGGTATAAATATAAAGAAAAATTACTACATGTCTAGAAATATTACAAGGTAAATAAATTTATTTTTTAAATATTAGGCAATTATATGTTTGGTGGCTGAGGTCACCTGCGATTTTTAACTGATTTAATATATTCTTATTTGTGCTCACTGTGTGCTAGGCAGTTTCTAAGCACTTTAAAATATTAACTTACTTTATTTTCATTACAATCTAATGAGGGAGATACTATCTATTATCATTTCCATTTTACAGATGAGAAAACTGAGGCTCAGAAGGTTAGGTAACTTGACCATGGTCATATACACTAAGAAAGTGATGGTGTTCAAGCTTAAAAGTTGGATTCCTTATCCTGCACTCCTAACTCTATGCTTAGCTGCTTCTTTTTGTTTTGTTTTGCTTTGTTATTCCTTAAAGAAGTTTCCCAATAGAGGAATAAGAAAGAATAAGCCAAGGATCTAAAATAAGGTATACAAGAAACATATGAAGAAATCAGAGATGATCTAATTGATATCAAAAATGAGAACTGAATTAAAATTCCAAAGAGTATTTTATAAAAATGGAATTATGACAGAAGATAATTCAATATAAATGAGTACAGGGAAGAAAAATCCATTATGTCTGTATTTTTTAAAGGATAATAGGTGATTTAATAAATAGTTTCAATGGGGCCAGGCAGGTGAAGGCCAGACTGTAGATTTCGAATGGTGAATTAAGCAGAAAATGAAGAAGTTATGACTGGATCATTTCCTTGAGGAAATGAGCCATAT
>NW_007733642.1:82950-83905 GCF_000696425.1 Galeopterus variegatus | reverse complement strand
ATCCGTTGCCGGACACGGAAAAAGACAAAAGACAAAAAAAAATAAAAATAAAAATAAAAAATAAAAAAAAATAAAGACAGTAAAATAAAAAAGTTATGGAATGACTGAAAAGGTTTGCAAAAGGAAAACCACATTTGTTATATAGTTGTGTAACCAATTTTTATTTACTTGAGTAATTTAGTAGATTTTTGGTTAAATTTTAAAATGAAAGGGAATTGTTTTGTAATTAGATTTTACAATAATGGCTATGTCTCCCCAATGGGCATCAGGGCCACCTAAATCCACACCTCATCTGATTTACAAAATTAACTTTGTACTTAAATATAAAGGATTATTTCTGAAACCATTAGAAGAAATTGATTTATGTAATTTAACCCAAGCATCTAAAAATTATACCTAATATTTCAGTAGCAATCTTTAAAAAGATTTACAGTTTTAAATATGTTTTCCCTTTTATAGAAAGGAGAAAATTCAGTCTTCAAAATAGAGCAGCTGGCTCACAGTGGATCATAGGATCAGTTTCTTTATTAGACTGTTTCTACAGAATATACTGATAATTAAATATCTGTCTGATCAAGTCTGCTGAACTGTAGTGCCCTTGGAAATCTGGAATGAGTCAGTACTCGTATCTCATGAAAATGTTATCATAAGACCATTTTTACTTAGAAGCAGAACTAGACATACTGGCACCAAAAAAGTAATAAAATAACCTAGAATACCTCCTGTGACCTGTACCCTAGTTCCCTGCATATAGGATGTTACCTAGTAACAAGCTCAAATCTCTACATCATGTTCAACCAATAGAAGAACTGATGTAATAATTAGGAGGGCTGTCTTCTTCTCTCTCGTTTGATTCTCCCCCTTTGTGTGATTATAAAATTATGAATTCTGCAATCATAAAGAATGCTTCACGCTTTGCATTCAACAAGCTATCTTCCATTATACGTGCATTTAA
>NW_007733642.1:80662-82873 GCF_000696425.1 Galeopterus variegatus | reverse complement strand
ACATCATGTTCAACCAATAGAAGAACTGATGTAATAATTAGGAGGGCTGTCTTCTTCTCTCGTTTGATTCTCCCCCTTTGTGTGATTATAAAATTATGAATTCTGCATTCATAAAGAATGCTTCACGCTTTGCATTCAACAAGCTATCTTCCATTATACGTGCATTTAACATGTATATCTCTACACAGTGAATTAGTGAACTCAAAATATCAGCAATAGATAAATGCCACTTAAAAAATAAAAAGAAAGAAAGAAAAGGAAAAGAAACTTCAAGAGCACACCTAATGCCCAGATGTCATTGGCTTGTGTTAGAAGAACCAGGTTTCTTAAAGAAATGGCTGATTCTGGGGTTGGGACTGGGTATATACAAAGTGACATCGCCAGAAAGTAAGAAAGTAGTCAAACAACAATAACAAAGCAAAATCAAAAAAACAAATTAATGGAAGTATGTCAAATGACACAGGAGCCAACTGAAAGAGCTCCCATAACCAAAGCTGGAAAAAAGGTGGTATTGGATTATAATCCAAAGTATAAAACAAATATTCTTGAGTCCATACTAATAGAAATAAATGAGAGAAAAGACAAATCTCCAGTGCAGAAGAACACAAACTAATTTGCATAGATACTCTGCCCCAAGGAGGAGAAGCCTAACTTCCTATTCCTTAAGTATGGGCAATAGTGACGTGCTTCTAAAGAGTGCAGTATGGAAAGAGAGAAAAGTAATTTTATAGTAGAGAAACCTAACCAGCACTGTCTCAGCAAAGGAGTCAAGTTCAACATCAACCATGATGAGTCATTTCACAGTATATTATCCTGAGACAATGTAATGAGAAGGGCACTTTACCTCTGTGGTCTGTGTTCCCTAAACTCTTCATCCCAGACTAATCATGAGGAGAGCTTCAGATAAATCCCAGCTGAGGAACATCCTACAATACACCCAACCAGTTCTGTTCAAAACTGTCCAGCTCATCAAAAACATGGCAAGTCGGACAAACTGCCACAACCACTAGAAGCCTAAGGAGAAATGACAACTAAATTTTATATGAGATGCTGGATGAAATCCTGGGACAGAAAGAGGACATTAAGTTAAATCTAAGGAAAGTAAGTAAAGGATGATTTTTAGTTAATAATGTATTGATTTTTTTTATTGATTGTGACAGATGTGCCACAGGAGTGTAAGATGTTAACAATGGGGACTGGGTGTGGGCTGTGTGGCAGTGCTGCACTGCCCTGCAGTTCCGTACATCTACCACTATCCTAAAAATATGTTGATCTTTACATAACTTTCAGAACTACTGCACTGCCCTGCTCACTTTTATTAATTACAGAACTATTATAATGTAATTTCATCTTATTTAATTTTCCCATGTACTATGGAGATTCATAAACATAGTGAAAATTTCTTTTCTAAAAATATTATTGGAGCTATGATAGTTTAATGAAAGATTTCACTTTAATTAAATTAGAAGAAAACATTTCTCTCTTCTTCCCCTCCAGGGTTTTCCTAGAGCACTTTTTCTTTTTGATGAATTTGTTATAGTCCAGGAACCCTGGGAGATAGTACTAGCCAAGGGAGATTATATATATATACACACACACATATGCATATATGAAATATATCTATTTTATATATATAAAATAGATATATGAAATATATATTTATATATACATAAACATAAGTATGTATTTACATATACATATATAATTTATTGATTGATTGCTTTAAAGCAGAGGCTATTAATGAGGCATTAAGAAGAAAACTCTCACTCTCTATTTTTTCCAAAGGCTGAATAGACTTTATAAACACTATCAAGGGAAAAGCCAATATATCATTATGAAAATTGAAATAGCATTCTCAGTAAAGAGACGTGACAAAATTGGATTGAAACAATACTAATACAATCAGTCATCAAGTGCATAGTAGACATGATGAAAACATAACTTTTACATGTGTCACCTCATTGCCTCATGTGCCAGACCAGTGTTCCTTTACACCTCTCCTCGTGGGTCACCCCATAAACTACAGCACAGGATTACATACGATGGAGGATTAACAGCAGTTCACCCACCATCATTACCATCACTAACATGAATGAATTTTCTTTTCTAATTAAGAAAAAAAAAATAGCATAACTACCAAAATATTAGAATCAGATATAATCAATTCCTTTATTGTGTAGTTTAGTTAGATTACAGGTACCAGAGGGTAGC
>NW_007733642.1:78453-79508 GCF_000696425.1 Galeopterus variegatus | reverse complement strand
ATTACAGGTACCAGAGGGTAGCAATATAATTAGTTAAGGTCACTGTGGGCTAAAGTAACCCGAAAATGCTTTATGGAGGGAATGGGAATTGATCTGTCTCGGGAAGCAAAAAGGAGAGAAGGTTGCAAGCTGCATGGCGAAGGCCAGAATGACCACAGTGAGTCTAGAGAAAAGGGGGCTGGTCAGTCGACCCAAGTGGCTACGCTGTTAGGAAATGAGAAGAAACCATGGAAATAAAGGGAGGATGTTTAAGAGAGGGTCTTGAAAGCCAAAAGAGTAAAGTGGTTTTTCCCTTGAGGTTTTTGAGTAGGGGCTAGATGAGAAAGGCAGTTTCTAGTGGGAAAAAAAAACAGCTGTGTCCTGCCTGGGGCCGGCTAAGCTGAGTAGTAAAGACTTCTCGGCAGTTCCTGTCTAATGAGGACATGCCTGAACCCGGGTGGCTGCAGGTGAGTGGCGTTTGAGGAGCCTGCGTGAGTGGTGTTCGGAGAGAGCGCAGAGAATGAGGGGCTGATTAAACACAGGAAATGGAGCTGAAGGAAGAGCCAGTAATGTGTCTCAGGTTCTGGCCTGAGTAAGTTACAGAGCAGTGATAAAATGATCGGGAGAGAGGGATTTGTGAGGACTGTCTGTGGTAGATAGAGGAGGAGTGACGAGCATTTTTAGGCATGCTCACTGACAGGTGTGATGAGCAAATTCAAAGATACTGGCCGTAGAAAGGTAAACATGCAGTATTGAGATCTAAGGCTCCTGTGAGTTGTCCTAATGTCATAACTCTACAAAAACCATAACTGCACTTTGTTAGAGTCAAGTAACAAATGAAAACAAGACAAAAAAGAAAAGAAAAGAAAAGAAAATATTCAGTTTTCAAGTCCAAGTACATGGGGATAACATAAACTGATTTGAGGAAGACAGAAGTCATCAGCTCTTCCAGAGTTCCTTCCTCACTGGTCTGCAGGGAGAGCGATCATACTATTTACCATCCCCACAGGGACATTTTTGAAAGAAAAAGGGGGCACTGTTGTTAATTATTTGGGGATAGTGGGTACAAACTTGTA
>NW_007733642.1:73090-77895 GCF_000696425.1 Galeopterus variegatus | reverse complement strand
ATAAAACTTAAGTGATGTTCAGGAAGATTGTACATCCCATGGTACTCAGCCAGTGAGGAACTGGGGAAGGGACTTGCACACTAGGGAATAAATCACTCAATGTAACCATTTCGGGTGTGCCTGCTCACAGACACCCGAACTTGCAGGACCGTTATTAAATATTCGTTTCACTGCACCTCATGTCTCTGTGTCCATCCTTTGGCACTGGACAGGTGAAGGTATTTCTCACATGAACTAATGCTCACTTCTTTTCCAAAAGGTTGCAACCGCTTACAGTCCCACCTCTGACGGTGTATAGCAGTGCCTATATCATCACACCCTGTTTTCCACTCAACATCAGTTTTTAAATCTTTGCAAACTTGATTATATTTTCACTTGAACTTCTTTGTTTATTCANGAAAATGGATGCCTTTAAGTCTTCATATCTGTTCTGAAGCTCAAGAATAAAATTTCCATAACTTAGTGTATCATAACTATGTAGAACTCAGCTTATCAAAAGAAATGGAAATACACTGCAGACTTTACGCTCTAACATCAAGTGTACTTAATAAACATATCAAAAGAACTTATTTCTGTTGGCTTTGTCAACCATCTGTTTTTCACTTTTTCCTATTTGACAATACTGGTAGAATTTTCTCCGATGGTAAAAATGACCTGTGGCTATTATAGAAAACTTAGAAAGTCAGAAAATTTTAAGAAGAAAATAAAAATTACTTATAACCCCACCTCTTAGAAATATCTACTGCTATTAACCACATGTAACACCTACTGGGATTTTCTTACATACATTTTTTTTTTTTAATTTCAAAATGTTTTCTGTCAACTTTGTAGAAACGTTGTTAAAAAAAACAAAAAAAAAAACTTCTACAACATTTCTTTACGTGAATATTCCATACTTTACCCCATTACATATTTAACCATATTTCTTTATCTCATTTTATTTTAATCTTATATATCTGCCTATTTGTCGTTGTAATCATGCTCTATTAAATGGTATGACAATTTTTTAGGGGAAACAAACTGTGGGAAAATAGCCTAAGTGATTCATTTCAAGAATAGCTTAACAAGGGTTGCTTGACTAACTTGTGGTGTGACAGCCCCTGAAAGTACACTTTCCCTATGGTGACTTCTCAAGATGGTGGCTGTCACCTTGTTCTTTTTACTTCCTTGTTTTTCTTCCTCCTCAGGACTTCTGGTGGGCCTTTTTTGTGGGCTTGTCCAGAACCGACCTCTTTCAGCCAGAGGGCAGAGGACAATAAATGCCTCATAAGGAAGTAATAAAACTTAAGTGATGTTCAGGAAGATTGTACATCCCATGGTACTCAGCCAGTGAGGAACAGGGGAAGGGACTTGCACACTAGGGAATAAATTGCTCAATGTAACCATTTCGGGTGTGCCTGCTCAAAGACACCCGAACTTGCAGGATCGTTATTAAATATTCGTTTCACTGCACCTCATGTCTCTGTTTCCATCCTTTGGCACTGGACAGGTGAAGGTATTTCTCACAAGAACTAATGCTCACTTCTTTTCCAAAAGGTTGCAACCGCTTACTTTCCCACCTCTGATGGTGTATCGCAGTGCCTATATCATCACACCCTCTTTACCACTCAATATCAGTTTTTAAATCTTTGCAAACTTGATTATATTTTCACTTGAACTTCTTTGTTTATTCATGCAGCTAAGATATTTTGCAATAAGTTTGATAAGCAACTGTATTTTCTATTGTCTGATCTGCATTCTGATGCTCCTGACCCATTTAAGTCATTTCTTCCTACTTGTAAGTGCCATGTGTTAAACATTTTTACACTATTTGACTTTGATTTTGTTAGTGTTTTTTATATGCTGCTGTATTGGACTTCTCTATAACTGGTTTAGTGATTGTTCCTTCATCCCACACATGATTGATGAGCACCCCCGAAGTGTGAGGCAGTGCACCAGGTTAGGGGACACAGTGATGCGGGAACTCACCTCATTCATCTCAGACTGTTCTCCTTCACCATTGCTGCTGTTTCTTTGAAACAATGTCTCTTCTGACTTTTTATATAGAATCATTTCTCTTTTATTTTGCATTTTAGGTGTTTTAATCAAGAGGGTTTTAATGCATAGAATTCATTTCATGTCTTTCGGAAGGTCTGAGAGTGTGAAAGAGGAAGAGAATTAACCAGAGATTAGTAATTAAAGCCAGCAGCTATTGCCCCTGGGGCCGAGGAAGTAAAAGGTTGAAGGTGGAGTTACCAGAGACCAGAAGCTTAGAGGAGAGAGGCTCTATGGGAGGAGAGGCATGGGGGGTAGAGCTTACTTAATGGTTTGGTTCTTTTTCTTTTTTAAAAAAATCATTCCATATAACTCTATAAATCTAGTTCAGTTTTCCATGTGAAGTGAGAGATTAAACTGATTTTACTTTTTTTTCTTAAATCACTAACAAGTCAACTTCAGTATACTTTAAACATACTCAAAGATCACATTTGGACCTGGGAGGCCTGCTGTATAGTCAAAGCTGAGTTAGTAAATATACTGCAACTTTGGAGACAGGCCAGGTAAATTCTCAGCGTGTTGGTTTTATCATCTATAAAACTAGGAGGTTGATGAATTTTTGATTATTTACATTTTATTTAAATGGTAATTAATTAATTATTCAATAAATTTATTTATTTGTTTGTTTGTTATATTTACTATAATATAATACATATTTAAATTTATTTAATTCAATTTATTAATTTATTATGCTTGATTATTTACAAGATTCTTGTTTAGCTAAGTATATGAATATATTTGTACTAAGCTTTTAAAAATTCCATATGTTATATAATTTTGATTTAGAACAGTTCTCAGGCTGCCATATTAAATATTAAGCTAACAGAAATAAACTATAGTTTGGCACATTTTAAAATATAAATTTTGCAACATTTTCTATGCATATAAATATTTTTGCCCCAATTTGTGCATTTCTGTAAGTGTGTTTAATGTGTAAATAAAGTAAATGAAGTAGTACAAATTAATTCATATAATACTTAAAAATAGAGAGGAACTTAAAAATGGTCCTCATAATATTGGTTAATATTATGCATAATATTGGCAGATTATGATAGCATTGTAGTGCTCTCAACAATATTTAAATACATTTGTAATTCCCTTATTCTTATTCTCTCTAAACTATAGGAAAGTGTAATTCCCACTATGCATTCGATTACAAACTCTGCAGGTGAAGTACAAGAATAATACAGGAGCCCAGTTTATGGAGGGCACAGAGTATACATGCTTAAACATTGTCACTGTTCACTTAACACTCTAGATCATGTGACTCTAATAGCTTCTAACAGATTAGTTGTGTTATATATGAGTTAGTGAGTTTTTTTTTTTTAAATCCCTTTTCTCCCTATTAACATTTGTAAATAAATAGTTACAAAACCCCTAAGCTATGTAAGCCATGCAAAATCACTATTAAGTTGTTATATATTACAAAGTGCTGAATACATTATTAAACATCCAATTAATATAGGTGTAACATAACCATGGAAAATTAGCTGCATTATTTACATGCAAGTTGACAAAACATAAGTATTAGCATAATATCATTTGGAGAAAAGTCCAGGAGAATTATCCTCTCTCTCTCTCTCTCTCTTTCTCTCTCTCTCTCTCTCTCTCTGTATATCTCTCTCTCTGTCTCTCTCTCAAACACACACACATACACTTTTTCTCATAATATTCATTGAAATCACCATGTAACCATTGCTCTTTAGCTTACACTTGCCCTCAGTAACTTTTAAATACCTGTGGTCAAAAAGAATACTAAGAAAAAGTTTGAGGACAAATAGGATATGTGGATAGTACCAAATTATCTCCCTTGTGATATTCATTAATTACAAAAATAAAATAGGAATTTTACAGAGAAGAGACTCAGCCTTCACTACCTTTACCAAGTAATTAACGTTAATACTTTTCATAAGTGAAAAGACATGGATACATGTACCCCATGATTTCATACACAGAAAAGGGCTCATCGCTTCTGTTTTATTCTGACCAAAGATGCAGGTTTTCAACAAAATCATGCAAAGAATATCAGACCCAAATTAAGGGACCTTCTACAAAATAAGTGACCAGTGACAATTTTGATCTTCAAATTTATCAAGGTCAGGAAAGACAAGGAAATACTGGAATTATCACAGATTGAAGGAGACTTAGGAGACACAGATTACATTGAATGTGAGATCTTGGAACAGAAAAGTGACTGTGGAAAAACTGGTGAATTCCAATAAAGTCTGTAGCTTAGTTAATAATATTGTCAACATTAATTTCTTCATCTTGATAACTGCATTCTGGTTATGTAAGATGTTAACATTGGAAGGAAGCTGGGTGAAGATTATAGAGGATGTTTGCACTATTGCATTTTGGTACAGCTAAAATTATTTCAAAATAAAAACTTTTAAAAATATGCATGCTAAGTCACCCCTTAGTAAAAATGAGTTAACTGGATTTTTCCAAAATCTATGTTTGTAGGGGAAGAAGGCAATGAAAAAGCAGGGGCGGGGGACGCGATGGATGAGCAAAGGTCCTCGACTGGGGATTCAGGTCCAGTCGTCCTGTGAATGGTGACAACCCCACGTGAGGTAAGTGCTGTTGCTGCAAAAGTGGTCCCTGCTGGGATACGATGACGTTTACATGCTCACGTGCCAATGGAACCTGTGATCTATACTGTAGTGAACATTGTAAACATAGGCAGCATAGGCAATGGAGATGGAAGAGAGGAGTCACCACTCATAGAAGACTTTTGGGATAGCGTTCAGAATTGCAAAGAGGACTATTAA
>NW_007733642.1:65325-72934 GCF_000696425.1 Galeopterus variegatus | reverse complement strand
GCTCAAGATGGAAATTACTATGCTCCCATTGTTTCAAAGTAAAAAATCAAATGATAAATTACAATCTTTCTTCCATTGCCAAAGTGGTAGAATAGAGCCTTAACCAAATAAGAATCATAAATGGCAGCCCCCAGAGGTCTGCCTAACGCCTGTGAACTAAGCAAAACAAACCTCTGAGGCCAATCACTGCAAAACTATGTAATATTAAGTAGTTTAGGCAAATATATGACAAATGAAAACTAAGACGCTCTAAACAATTTCTAGAAGAATTTTTTAAAAAGCTTCTTCTCGCACTTGCTATCTATTAATTTGTAGAACAAATATTTGATACTTTGGCAAATAGTTTATTCAATACTTTGTAAAGCCCTACCAATATATCAGCCCTGTGAGCAATGATGCTAAGAACATGCATTAATTTCTAGAAAAAAAGTAGGAGATGAATTTTGCTCTTCAAAATGCCCACTACTGCATATTTCTTCCTGAACTGAATAGGAGTAGACATGAGTCGACATTGCCCAGGGTCAGGGGACCTGCATGAACACTCTCCAGATCAGAGCTCCAGGGTTTCACCCCAGACTCCTACCACTGACCTCTGTACTTGGCCACCTAGTCTGTTCTAAAGAATATCAAAACTATGTCTCCTGGTTTTAGTGAAGAAAGTGGTTACTTGTTCGATCCTGACAATATAAGTGCTGTGAATTTGTGGTGGCTATCAAAACCCAATGGCTTGATGACTACCAAGCGAACAAAGTCGAAGTTTGCTCATCTTCACATCAAGAAAGTTCTTGGCACTGTGTTCAATATTTGTTCATCAGACTTTCAAAATACTTTGTTCCTGTGTTTCTACCAGACATAAAGAGTATGCGTGCCAGCTGGTCCCCCAAAGAAAGTCCTATGACATGGCAGATCATGACTTAGCCCTGACCTTCATATTTGATCTGAAGAGCAGAAAGATTCAATTGACAGAGCAGTGATTTCACTTAGGACATATATTTTTTCTTTAGTTTTATTTCTAAATTGATCTTTAAAATATATATTTTATATTTAATATACATATTATATATTTAATATACGTATTATATATTTAATATATATATATTTTGAATTTAGGACTATTCTATTAATAGTCTTTCTACTACTAATATCCTACCATTTTATGTACTGGATATTAGTACTGTATATTATTTTTAAAGAGTAATAATGTTATCAATTGATGATATTTTAAATAATTTATTAATTTGAAACAAATGCTAAGGTAACTGGTATCATCTTGTGGGCATTATCCAAATGCACTTGATAAAACAATAATAATAATGTGATATTTTTGTACAGAATATTCAGCTCACCTTGTTGAAAATGGTAAAATCTAGAGTAATTTATCCCAGTCATGATGGTTATATGTATTGGTACAGTTTTAATGTCTCAAAGCTTAACAATTATTTTGTGGTGCTGGGAAACTTTTAAACTCTGAATAGATATTAAAGTATATATGGTTAACAATAAATAAAGGCCAGTGTTTTCTTATAAATGCAGTTCCTCTGTTCTCATCTGCAATACCTGAGTACATCACCCCTCAAAATTCAGACACTTCAAACTGACCATAACCTTCTTTCCTTTAAGTTAATTTTCTCTTTTGCTTTGAAAATTTACCTGCTTTGATCACAATGATTCCTTTGGCCCCTGGCTCCCTATGAATCAGTACCATCCCATCTTCACTATGGAAACTTACTGTGTTTGTCGTTCTCTAGCTGCAACTGGAATCTTGACTTTGGCCGAGGCGAAAACTTTCCATCCCCAGTTATTGCTCCCCTCTCACTAAAACAGTACACACTACAGACATTCTCCACTCTCTACATCTCCATCAAAACTATATTGCCTTCCAATTTCCAACAGAGAATCTTCCAATTTCCAACAGAGAATTGGTTATCTAACTCTGAATTCAAAGACAAGCCTGGAGAAACCAATAAAGTTCATAATAAAGACCCAGTATGGCCAGTTGTACAGTTTACATTTAATGAGAGAGACTATGGTAAAGGTATTTGAGCCTTTTAGGAAGACTATCTGACAGTTTATCCTAGAATGTATTGCAGACAAAGGGGTACAAATGGTGAGGCTAGTTGTGAGTGGAATGTGAACAAAGATTTAAATAAGGGTAGAAACCTAGGCTTGACCTGAAGGGATGGAATAAAAAAAAACTTCTGAGATGTTAGGATTAAACTAAAACAAGAAATAAATTTACAGCACCAAATTTTGAATCCTAGATGACTACAATAAACATATATCATTAACAGTAAAAACAATCTTCCAGGCAGGTGGTATCATTGATACAAAAAATCATCAAGAGTAATACATAATGATTTTAAATTATTTGCATGTGTGAAGGAACAGTAACAGGCTTCATTTGAAGTGGACTGACTTCAAGATATAAGTAGGACATCCAGACTGAAAGAAATTAAATGGATGGAAAGAATAAAAAAGGCAAAAACTGGGGATTTCTATAAAACAGACCAAAGGAAAGTTTTTAATTAAGAAGATGAGCTAGGGCCGGCCCCGTGGCTCACTTGGGAGAGTGCAGTGCTTGGGAGTGCAGCGGCGCTCCCACCACGGGTTTGGATCCTATATAGGGATGGCCGGTGCGCTCACTGGCTGAGGGCGGTGCCGGCAACACGAAGCCAAGGGTTGCGATCCCCTTACCGGTCACGAAAAAGACAAAACGATCCCCTTACCGGTCACATAAAAAGACAAAAAAAAAAAGAAGATGAGCTAACAGAATGGCATCAGGGTGTTATTCACTTTAACTAAACAAATTTAAATAATTAATGCATCAATAATTATTTTCTCAAGCTGTAGAAAATAATTTTTGAAAAAAATATAAGAAATGGCATATTAGCCTATATTTAGTAATAATTTTTGTAACAAATTTAGTAATAACTTTTGAAAAAATATAACAAATAGCTTATTAGCCTGTATTTAGTAGTGCAAAATCTTTTTTTTTTTCCTGTGTAGCTATTAGAAGTATTTTAAAACAATTGAGTCATGACTCAGAGCTAAAAGTCAAGGTGTACTTTGTCTACATAATCAGGAAACTGAGCCTACTTCCATATATTTGCACAATTGCTCACTGAAAATCTTTTCAATGTGAGTTTATCTTTTGCAACATGCAAGAGAGACTTGGAAATCCAAATTGGTTAAAAAAATATCAAAAGTTTGGTAGTATTTTTAAAGATTTAATATCAAACCCTATTTGCGATAATTAAAAATGAAAACCTACATCAATTAATGAATTTCTTAACAGGCAGCCTGGAGGCAATAGTACTTTATTTTAGCTAAAATAGACATATTTATACTTACTCAACTTACTCAAAATGATATCTGAAAGCTTTTAAAAATTAAAAAGAGTTTTAAATATGTAGTTCAAATAGTGTAGGTTTCTTTTCATAGTCGTGAATGACAGCTGTCAACAAATATTCTTTAATGTTCTTGTCCAAATCCTATAAGATTATATAAAGTACAAAATCTGATGGCTGAGTAACGACAATGGATGTTATGTCTGGTAAATTAAAATATTAAAATTTGAGAATAGAAGACAATGTCAAACACACTGAGTCTAATCTGTTCACACCTAACATACATTTTGCCACATTTCTGACTACCATCCATTCACCTTTTGGACTGATACCAGAGGCAGGCCAGGACTCAGAGCTCTATCTCTGTCTATGCTCAGCTAAATCAAATTATCCATAAAAATTTCTTTCCTCTAATGAATTAAAACTTGCCTTTCTGTGTATTTCTTCCTCGACCTTCTCTCTACCTTTGGAACCAGCACCATATAAGCCTGACTTTGAAGTCAGCTAGACTGTCTCTTCATCTTTTCTCATCCTGCTAAGGGTGTTCACAGTTATCACAGTTTTTAAATCCTGTTGCCATCTTGGCGTTTCTAACCTTACACACTTTAAACATCCCCATGTTCTTTGTAACTGGCCAGGTGTGATCCAAGCAGCATTGTGTAAGAGGCTATTCGTATGGTTCTATTTTACATCTGCTTTCCCGTTATTCTACATCATGGGAATGTTTCCAGTGAAATTCTAAGCAGGGTGATCAGTATTAAAAAACATTGATTTGTTATAATAATTTGTTTATTAACCTAGCTTAAGAAACAAAATAACATTATCAACAGTTCTGTTACTTTTAGGAGAGAGTGTGATATTTCTATCAATGCTTTCTCTTCACTCATTTTCATCATATATGAGGGGACTTCAAAAAATTCATGGTAAAATGGAATTAAAAGATAAAAATAAAACATATAAACTATTTCTCAACATAAGCTCCATCGAGTTCAAAACACTTTTGTAAGCAATGATACCAGCCATTTAGTCCATTACTAAACAACTGAGGGTCCTGAGAATTTAACCATGTTAATGCAATATTTTTTACATTATTAACTGAAGAAAAATGGATGCCATAAAAAGACTTTTAATATTAGAAAACAAAGAGAAGCTAGAAGGAGCAAAGTCATGACTGCAAGGTGGATGCCTAATGATTTCCCATCAAAACTCAAGCAAAATTTCCCTGTTTGGTTAGAGGAATGAGCATGAGCAATGTTGTGCTGGAGAAGGACTCTCTGGTGAAGCTTTCCAGGCATTTTTCTGCTAAAGCTTTGGCTAACTTTCTCAGAGCACTCGCATTATAAGCAAATGTATCATTCTTTGGCCCTCCAGAAAGCCAACAAGAAAAATGCCTTGAGTATCCCAAAAATCTGCTGCCATGACATTTGCTTTTGACTGGTCTGCTTTTCCTCTGACTGGACCACTTCCACCTGTTGGTAGCCATGGCTTTGATGGTGCTTAATCTTCAGGATCATACAGATAAAGCTATGTTTCATCTCCTGTTACAATTCTTTGAAGAAATTCCATTAAAATTCCATTAATTTCCATTAAAAGTCTGCTCTTGTCTGCAGCTGACCTGGGTGGAGTAGTTTTGGCACCCAAGTAGAAAGTTTTCCCAACTGTAATTTTACCTTCAGAATTGTGTGCTCTGAACTAAATGAGATGTCTAAGGTGTTGGCTATTGTTTCTGCTGTTAATCATCAATCCTTTCAATTAGGGCACAAACAGGATTAACTTTTTTCTGGCAAATTGATGTGGATGGTCTGTTGCTGTGGGTTTCATCTTCAGTCTCATCTCGTCTATCCGTTCTTAATGCCAGTGATCCATTTGTAAACTGTTGATTTCCTTGGGGCATTGTCCCCATGAACTTTCTGTAAAGGATCAATGATTTCATCATTCTTATGCTCAAGCTTCACCACTAATATGATGTTTGTTCTAGCTTCAGTCTTAACAGAATTTGTGTTGCTTTGATAAGAGTACTTTTAAAATTGATGTTTTATGCTTTTTAGTGCCTCAAGCTAGATCCTGTTCAGACACATTATTACAAGTTAGTGCAAGTTTATTTGAGTTCAAAAAATTTTGCAATCTATGCATAGTTTTTTCATAATATGCATTTTCCACTAACTTTTTGAAGACTTCTTGTGTTGAACATAAATGAGAATTTGAAAGAATTTGAAAACACCATCTTATAGCTCTACTTAATCCTGATTGTCCTTGTCTTCGTGAGATAAGCGTGCACTTATCTGAAGGAAGCACTTGAAAGTTGTTTATAAGATCTCCAGAGTTACAACTAAGGAGGCATAGTAAAATACCTCCTTAAAAGAAGAAATACAACCTTTGGCTAGAGTTTTATTCTCAGAAATTGAAAAGAAAAACACAAAGGATAATATATCACTCATGTACCCACAGAAGCAGTTTAAAATTATAACATTTTATCAGATGAGTTGCAGGTGATTTTTAAGAAATAAAACTTTTCAAGTGAAGTCAAAGTCCTCAATATTCACTCCACAAATCATAAAGTACCTTTTTGCTTCCTAACCTCCATTTTTATTGTTAATTTAAGGTAAACACATCAAACATGTTTATAATTTTACTTTATGCATAATATACTCATAAATTTATATTTTTTAATTTGTAGGAATAATCACACACTATATTTTCCTTTTATTTATTGAAATCTACTCAAATTGAAAGCTATACAACTACTTTACCTCCTCTAAAATATAATGTCCACATGAATATCATGAACTTTACATATCTACCATTCTTGTAACAAATATGTAGATTGTTTCCAATTTTCTATTACATACAATTCTGGAATAAACAGTCTTGTATATGTCCTAGATTGTGCATGCATGAATAAAATAACTTATAAAGTATAAACATTTTTTAACTTTTTTAGATATTGCCAATTTGCTTTTCAGAATTGCTGTACTAACATTTACATTAGCAATTCGAGAATTATCACTTGTATACAATTTCCTAAACATTCAGGATCCCATTTTTTTTAGTGCTTAAAATTTGCCAATTGGCTGTCAATTAAATGTCATCTCATTGCTTTTTCACTGGCATTTACGTAGTCTGCATAGTGTCAACAATATTTTTGACCAGTCACAGTTTCTGTTTTGTGCTTTGTTCTTCACCCGTTTTTATATTGAAATTTTTCTCTTTTCCTGACCAATTTATGGCTCTTTACTATATCTACTGACTATGTATTACTGCCTACACATTGCAAATAGCTTTCACAAGCTATCATTATCTCCTATTTTTTCTTTTTTTAAGTTTTGATATACTGAAACTTTCTAATCTTTGTTATTATTAGTATTTCTTATTTTGTTGAAAAATATTCCATTATTTTCCAAAAATTCTCTGTACCTAAGGTAACAAATATATTTTCTACATTTCTGTCTAATGATTTTAAGCATTTATTTTTTACATTTAGGATTTTAACCTATCTGGAATTTAGTTTGGAATAAGATGTGTAATACATATCTATTGTTATTAATATCCAAAGGTATAGAGGCTGCTTTTATTTTGTGTTTGCTATATTTTTAATGTTTGTCATTTAATTTAGACAGCACAGGCTGTATGATATCAATGTGGAAATTTCCTGTGCCAGAGTACTTGATCAGTTCTGAAAAATGTTCCATGTATGATCTTTAAAAGACTGTTTATTTTTTATGTATAAGGTCCAACATCAATTAAATCAAGATAAATGTTACTCAGTTCTTTTCACTTTAATAAGTTTTTTTCTACCTTATTTATGGATTTCTTATATATGTGTTTTAGGTATTTTAAAATCTCACAATAGAATTTTCAGTTTTTTTTCTATGATCCTGCCAGTTTGGGCTTTATACATTTTTATCTATTTTAAAGTTCTGTTATTAGTTGCATACAAGTTTATGATTCTTGTATAATTTTGGTAGATTTATGTTTTTGTAATTATAATTTCCTTTATATTTTTAATAATGCACTTTTCATTAAATTATATATCTGCATATAACATTGCTAAACCAACTTCCTTTGAGTTGATACATACTCTGATTTTATTTTAAACTCTTGTAATTATCTTTTATTTGTGTCTCTTGTAAATGGAGTACTTGAATTTAGTTGTTTTATTCAATGAGGTTAGTTTATTAACATTTATTTTGATTGAAAAAATGATTCATGTCTATCAATGTCTTGTCTTCTGTTTATTTTCCTGTTCTTTAAGAAAAAAAAAA
>NW_007733642.1:62700-64836 GCF_000696425.1 Galeopterus variegatus | reverse complement strand
AAAAAAAAAACTTTTTTTTTAATTGAAATAACATTTTTTTTGTTTTTGTTTTTGTTTTTTTTTGCTCATTCATTTTTTTCTGGTTACTTTGTACATCCTTTGCTTGTTTAGATATCATGGACAATATTTCTATTAATGTAGCAGTTATCTTTATATTCTTTACATGTATAGATAAACACAACTTTTCTAACAGTTTGCCGTTATTTGGTATCTCTGTCTTACTCCTAAATATGACTTCAGAACATTTACAAAATCTGGAGGATTGTTATTGATATTATTTAATATCTCCCTTGGACTACAGATATTACACAGAAAATAATACATACGCAAAGAGATATATTCCTGTATTGATTTTGTGTATGTATATGCTATATAGTGCTATATAATATTGAATATAATATTTACACAAAGCATGTAGTATATACCAAAGCAAGAAAAGGTAAAATAAGATTAGGTTATCCAGAGAAGACTATGGACAAGGTAAAAATTCAAATATGCTTGAAAGTTAATGTGTGGCTTACTTTACATGAGAGAATATATTAGGGAAGATTATCACATGCTAAGACGTCCAGAAGTAAGGAACATGTGAAAGAGAGGGTTGGACATCTGCAACAGTCCAAGTCCTTCAGAAGAACATCCTGAGGGAGGCCAGCACAGGTAGAGAACCCCTAAGATATGTCAGGAAAGTTTGCTGAGAGAGAAGGTTAAGAACTTCAGTGGAACCCTACAACTTGATATTTTGTGAAGGAAAATAAGACAGCATTCTAAAATATTCTTCAAATTAGGGTTAAAATGATAGCCAGACATCATTAAACAAATCTGGACAAACTCAATGGCTATGAAGGACTGAGGGGCCATGTATGGGAGGCTGGAAAGATGGGTTTCCATGAGTGTGAAACTGACGCATCCTGTAGGGTCTGTGTCTAACATAGAGGGAAACTCAATCAATCTGTGTTGCTCAAATGTGAAAAAACGGATATTATAATAATTGTCACTTAAGGCCTGTATTATGATGGCACCTATGAAAAATGGCAAAAAAGAAAAATCAAATATTAAAAAAAGTGTCAAGAGGAAGAACCATCAAGTTATCAGTTATTGAAGTCTGTTGGGAACACGAGGAAAAGAGAAATAACAGTCAGTAGTAACACTTTATTTCCAAGCCTGGGAGAACTAGTATATTGTCTAGAGACCTAGAAAGAAGGCCTAGAAAACCATTCTTACAGTGACGTGATAAGTTTGATTTTTGAACATATTTTGTCACCAAGATAGTTAAGTATAATCCAGAAAAGCATCTGGTTTTCATTATTCGATGTTTTAAAGTTTCCCAAAAATGTTTCATATGTCATGTACTGTTTCCCCAAACCTAGAGAGGCAGGCAACATTAGCAAACCCATATTTATCCAAGGACACAAAGCTATTAAAGATCAAAACAAATTCAGTAACATTCTACTAATATTGGGCTTCCTAAATTCACATGATTATAATAATCACCCGGGATCCTGTTTAAACCACAAATTACCAGGTCCTAGCTCAGATCCTGGAATCAAAATATCAAAAGGAGGTCACCAAGAATTTCTGTGTTTAACCACAGCACCAGGAAATGCCATGACCAGGCAAGTTTGGGAACTACTATTCTTTGCAAGCTTTTTCCTAAAAAACTGTATTTCAAGTGGTAAGAAGCATAATTTGTAAAGATAGCCACATAACTCCTCAGTCTCTGATTGCACACACCTTTGCAGTTAATTTTGCCCCTTCTTCCCTTAAGAAGTACAGTCTTCTTCCTTCTCATCCCTTGAACCTGAGAACGCACAAGCGGCATCATGGGACTTTGAGACTTGGCCTCCAGAGCATTGTAGATTGCCAGAAAGAATATACTCATACGAATGGACAACTATCAAAGTATAAATGAAAACAGAACTCTGACCCACACTTCTGCAGCAAGCACTCAAGGAATTTAAGCCACAACCACTACACAAACTGGCCCAGAATAGTTAGGAGTTGGTCAATGACTGCCAGCTTCCCTGATTTTTGCCCCTGTTTCTAACTGAGAAAGTCCAATATACTCCCCAAGCCAATCAGAAAAGGTGGGGACTTCTAGTGAGCTCACCTCCACTTCTGCTTTCTCTACAGGAACAA
>NW_007733642.1:59867-61262 GCF_000696425.1 Galeopterus variegatus | reverse complement strand
TTTTTTTCCTGATATTTAGCATTAAATCTTATCAATATACATGTTTGTTGGGAAAATAGAATAATTTAATCAGGCCCCCTCGCCTTAGGTCTGGTTGGGGGTGGTGCACTGCATCCTCTGTAAATAAGTTGTGTGTGGGTGGAGTTAGTGCTCATGGGCAATTTTGCCAACTTGGCTGGTGTCAAGTGCCTCGAGCATCCACCCCATGTGGCCATGCTCTCAAACCTATGGCTCCAAGGGCCTTTTTGCCAGTTACCTAGCTCATAGACCTGTGTGTGAAGGGTTTGTGACCCAGTCTGGAATGGGCTTGAGGGGTCTGTGAGCTCCAGACCCAGCCCTAGCTCTACAATTGTCCCAGTCAGCAGGATTGTGGGCAGGTAAAAGAGCTCAACAATTGGGGTAGTCACAGCAGGATTCTGAGCAGGTACAGGAGCAGAAAGCCCTTGGAAGAAGGAGGAGATGTGCCTACTTTTGAATATCCTCTGCCCTATGGCCACCTGCCTGTTGACCAGGATCTGGTAGCTGCTCACTGTATTGCAAAGCAGCATAGACCAGGCACTACAACAGAAAACCCCTTGGGAAAGGGAGGAAATGTGGCTGTCCTTGAGCATATGGTGCTCAGTGGCCACTTTTCTGCTGACCAGAGCCTGGTTGCTGCTCATGATGCTGCAAGCTGATTGAGATTCGCAGCAGAAAGCAGAGTTGTTGGAAGCAAGGATGATTATCCTGGAGGATGACGTGCCGCGACTGGCCACTCCTGACTCTCACACCAGGGAAGATGACCAACCCAGTGGTGAGTTGCGGGAAACCATGCATCTCCAAGCATGACCTGTTGTGCATGAGAAATTGAGACATGAGCAGCCTATGGGACCAGATGGACAACTGGAGGGAGATCCACAGGTGACCCAGTTCATCACCTATGTCCTGAACTGGTTGACTTGGGAAGACAGTTCAGGCAGAAACATGGGGAGACCCTGGCTGCTTGGCTGTTGCGGTTATGAGACCTAGGGGTGTATGGTGTGATGTGCTCTGGTGAGGAGGTGGAGAAATTGGCCTCCATCACCATGGACCCATCCCTGAGGCAACGGCTGCAGAATAGCTGCAGGTATGCACCAGGGCCAGGTAATCACTCCTTGATGGACTGGATGAATGCAGCTGCCCCAACCATGTGGGATAATGCTGGAGAACTGCCCAAGATTGTTAGTAAGTGGCAAACGTATGCTGAGCTGGTCCAAATCATTCGAGAGCTGTGAATGTGGCTGTCCATGTTTAATGTGAACACTTGTGGCCTCGACAATGAAAACTTTACCGGCAGCATGAGAGACATAGTGCTGCAGAATGCCCCATCAACATCCTTTGGGTCACTGATGGTCATACTGGCCCCATACATTGGTC
>NW_007733642.1:53740-58921 GCF_000696425.1 Galeopterus variegatus | reverse complement strand
CCATGATAGCCAGCTTGGGTGAAGTAGAGGATAGGAGACAAGCAAAAGGGGTCTGAAAGGTTGCTAAGACCAAACCCCCAAGAAATGCTTGAGATTTTATCCCAAACGGACCAAGCAAGACTAGCCTTAAGCAGATGTGGCTTGACTTGCTTGCAGTGGGGGTTGATAGGAAGAAAACTGACTGGCAGCCAAATGCAGTCCTGTTTGCCTTATGGCAGCAATTGCGCCCTGAACAGCGTTTCACCAAATGTCCGGAAACAGGTAGCAAAGTGTGCTCAGTGGATTTAAAGGACTTTTTGGTTGTTCCAGAGGAGGCAGATGAACTGTTCCATTTTGATTAGGGAGCAGGCCAAAGTGCTCATCTTCTGGGGGCAGGCGAGGACCAGAGGCCTCATGTTGGATTGGTAATATATTGGTCAAGGACAAATGTGCAGTACATTTTGGCATTGGTGGATACAGGTGCAGAATGTAGCCTGATATATGGCAATCCAAATAAATTTCCAGGGGCAACAGTTTGTATAGATGGCTATGGAGGACATACTACTGAGGTCAAAGCTGTGTCATTGCCATCACGCATAGGAAGATTACCTCCTTGTGTATATATGGTATATATATCCCTCATAGCTGAATACATCTTGGGTATGGATGTACTTTATGGTTTGCACATGCAAACAGCAGTTGGAGAGTTTTGGCTGCAAATATGGCCAGGAAAGCCTGTGTTATGAGGATATACTAAACATGACCCACAGGTGTTACCCAGGCCAAGACATGTAGTTAATGTAAAGCAGTATTGCCTACCAGAAGGACATGCAGAGATAAGTGCCACTACATTGGAATGAGAGAAAGTTGGCATTATTCATCTGGCTCGGAGCCCATTTAGTGCTCTGGTACGGCCAGTGAAAGAGCTTGATGGTACCTGGAGAATGGCTGTAGATTATCAAGAACTGAACAAAATAGTGCCTCCTTTACATGCAGCCGTGCCTTCTTTGCATGCAGCCATGACTTCAGTTCACAACTTGGTGGATCAGCTGATGACTCAGTTGGGAACTTATCATATACTGGACCTTGAGAATGCTTTTTTCTCTATTCCAATCTTGGCTGATAGCCAAGATCAGTTCACCTTCACCTGGGAAGGAAGACAGTGGACCTTTCAAGTATTGCCCCAAGGTTATCTGCATAGCCCAACCATCTGTCATGTTTTGGGGGCTGGAGACCTAGCCAAGTGGACTAGGCCTAGGCCCAGCACGGTTATAATGTTTCACTACAATGATGATGTGTTACTAATCTCTGATTCTCTTGTAGATTTAACCCAGGCAGCTGCAATGCTGCAGTCATTTGGAACAATGTGGGTGGGCCTTGAACACAGCCAAATTGCAAGGACCTGGGCTGTCAGTCAAATTCCTGGGGTTGGTCTGGTCAGGTAAGAGGAGAGTCATATTATAGATAAGATATAGGCATACCCTTGACCCACAAAGGTAGCTCAGGGGTATTGGAGAGCTTTTGTACCCCATATCGCCCAAATGGCAAACCCACTATAGGCATTGATAAAGAAAAGAGCCTTCTAGGATTGGACTGAGGAAGTAGAACAAGCTTACCAGGCTACAAAAAGGGCAATACAGCCAGTGCAGGCTTTACAAGTGGCTGATCCCACTAAGCCTTTTGAGTTAGATGTACATATACCCCAGGAGGGGTGAGGATGGAGTTTGTGGCAGAGACAAGACCAATTCCGAACACCTGTAGGATTCTGGTCTCAGCTCTGGAAGGGTGCTGAAGTGTGCTACATCCTAATAGAAAAGCAGTTAGCAGCTGTATTCTGACTTGGTAGCCACTAAAGCTATCGCAGGAACTGCCAAAGTCCTAGTAAGGATGCCCCATAATAGGTTGGCTGTGCACATGAGCAACCAACCCTAAAATGGGTGTAGCTCAGACTCCCAGTTTGTCTAAATGGGGAGCATATATAGAACAAAGGAGCACTGTGTCAATGACTCCTCTGTCCAAAGAGTTGCAAGCTGTGCTAGGCCCAGAGAGGTTGTGGAGGAAACTTTGACACAACCATTACCCATGGAGGTGAAGGCTACACCTTTCCATGAGGGATAGGGACCTATCACAGAGTAAGCTTGTTATACAGATGGCTCTAGCATGGGACTTTCAGCATCGTGGACAGCTGTTGCTGTCCAGCCCTTAACAGATACCAAGTGGTACGAAAATGGTACAGGGCAAAGCAGTCAATGGGCTGAATTGAGAGCAATATGGATGATTAAAAATGAACCTTGGCCATTAACCATCTGTACTGACAGCTGGGCTGTGTACAAAGGTTTAACACTTTGGCTCTCTATTTGGAAGTATCGATGGTGGATGGTAGGCCACAAACCCCTCTGGGGACAAGCCATGTGGCAAGAGTTATGGGAACTGGGATATGAGAAGGAAGTAACTCTTTTCCATGTCACAGGACACTTCCCCTTAGCCAGTCCAGGAAATGATGAAGCCAATGCCTTGGCTAAGGTAAGATGGCTGAAGAGAGCTTCAGCTACTGATGTAGCCCAGTGGTTACATCGATGAATGCAGCATGCTGGCAGCAAAACCATGTGGATGGCAGCTCAAAGATGGGCCTTGCCTATAAAATGGGAAGATACAGTGAATGTCTGTCATACTTGTCCAGTGTATGCTCAAGAGAGTCCACACCCCTGGTGAATGCCTCATATAGATGGGCAAATAACTCAAGGAAGGGTGGCCCTGACTCAATAGCAAGTGGACTTTGTTGGACCACTGCCAAGATCAGAGAATTTCAGATACATCTTCACTGCTATTGATAGAGCTACTTGTCTTTTGTTTGTATGGCCTTGTAAGGCCCCAGACCAGGTAAATACTGTGAAGGCATTGAATAGCCTTACTGCTATGTATGGTTGGCCTATAGTTATAGAAAGTGATAATGGAACCCACTTTACTGGACATGGGGTTCAGAGGTGGGCCTCCCATTTGTCCATTCAGTGCAAGTTACATGTGCTGTATCATCCCCAGGCAGCGGGAATGATTGAATGGTACAATGCTCTTTTAAAAAAGGGACTAAGGCTATCTACCCAGCCTCCATCCCTGAATGGGTGGACACGGTGATTATGGCTGACAGGATTCTAAATGACAGACCCCACAAGGGCAGATCCTCTCCAGTGGAAGCTCTATTGCATAGGGCTATAACACCTATATAGCTGCAAATCACTACTAAAGATAAGCTTTTGAAGCCAGGATATGACAAGAATGGAAATATTCTCTTACCTGCCCAACCAGTTTGCGACAGGGACAGACAGTACAATAGGAATGTCTTTGGAGAATAAAATCCCCCCATATATGCTGTGTAGGTCTAATAGGGCCTTGGGGAAAAGGATTAGAGGAAGGCTTGCAAGTTTCACCTTGGGTGACAAGTACCTGGCCTCCTCAAGTAAAGGTAACATGGCCTGGACCAGATAAGTACTCTGTTCCAAAGGGCACATTTGTATTATCATTATGGCCAATTGTGAGTTCCTCTATACTGTTACATTGAGAACCTACAGATCCAAAAGTGTTAGCAGATAAGGTATGGTATCATAAACCAGGAAAGATACCTATTCCTGCAACCATCCTTTCTCAGGATGGCAAACTGGCATGTATCTTACCAGAGGGGTGAGAACTCCCCTATTGGTACCAATAACTCTTCTGTCTTTTCAACCATAGTGTTCTGGCTGCAGGCACTGCACCAGATTCAATTGGGTACATACATATGTTGGCGTGATCATCTACTGAATATACACTGAACTTCACATCAGTATGACTACAAGATTCCCATGGAAAATCACACCAATGATGACTACTAACCAGACATGTGCTACTAAAGGAGAGAACTACAGTACAAGCCTTAAGGACAGACTTAAGGTATATTGAATATACAACAGGTTATGTAAATGTAAGGGTCATTTATCCTCGCTAAGTGAACATTGTGGAAGATTCTGAACACACAGAAAGGGACCGTGAAGAGGTGGATTGTTGGGAAAATAGAAAAATTTAATCAGGCCCCCTGGCCTTAGGTCCGGTTGGGTGTGGTGTGGTGCCTTCTTTGTAAATAAGTTGTGTGTGGGTAGAGTTAGTGCACATGGGAGGCGCTGACAACTTGCCTGGCATTGAATGCCTTGAGCGTCCATCCTGCGTGGCCATGCTCTCGAACCTATGGCTCCAGGGACCTTTTTGCCAGTTATCTAGCTAATAGTTCTGTGTGTGAGGGGTTTGTGACCCAATCTGGAATGGGCTTGAGGGGTCTGTGAACTCCAGTCCCAGCCGTAGCTCTACAATTGGCCCAGTCACCAGAATTACAAGCAGGTAAAAGAGCTTGACAATGTTGTTCAATCCTTGAAATACTGTCTGATCGTATTCATTAAACTGCAACATTTTTTTCCCCTCATAAGTGTTCAGGCGGAATATGTTCATAAGATTATAAAATAAAACCCCAGTAGCTGGCAAACATATGTTACATAAATGTTCTTGCCTCTATAAATTCTACATGAACATTACTTTTACTTTCAGAAATTGCTGAGCCTTGGCCATGACCACTTCCTCTTTTCTGACCTCTGTGGTAATTTTTGCCTTGACTACCATGCATGTCAGTGCTCTGGACACATTTATAGCTACAGTATATGAACATGGTGTCATATTGCCAAAGAAAACCAAAATAACTGTTTTTCAGAATGATGCCTTGCTTCTCATGAACAAAAATATAGATATTCTGTAGAGAGCGATTATGCAGGCAGCTGAGCAGGTTTTCTTTTCTTTCTGCTAATCATAATTTGTGCGGGTAACATGGGAGCTGGTGGAAAAGTGGAATGTTGAAGAGTCTTTCTTGTACATGGAAAAATAAATATTTTTTTTACTTTAACTTCTCAATATACATTGTAGTTGATTTTCGTGTCCCTTTACCCATTTTTAATTAGCTACTTTATAAGTAAAAGGAAGATGAAGAACATTTAAATTTAAATTTAAATTAAATTAAAGTTAAATCAAATTAATTATTTTCTAAAATACAAAGGCCAAGAAATAGAATGTCACTTATGGTTGTAAAATAATTTAGTAATAAGGAAAAATACATAGAATCAGCAACAAAGCTTTATAAATATCCCATATATGGTTATTTAGTGATAATAGCAATAGCTACATTTTAGT
>NW_007733642.1:51764-52901 GCF_000696425.1 Galeopterus variegatus | reverse complement strand
ATTGTGTTTCAGGGCTGAGCATAGGATATGTGAATACCAATTTCTTAGGTAATGAAGTGGCCCGTAGTATAACATGGCTGCTTTCAAGGAACTCACCAATGATCTCCAATTGCTTATATCTGAGACAAATTTCTCAGTCCCCTCAGAAAACACTGAAGATTATGTCTTTGGAATATTTTCTAAGTATTGTGACCTGACAGCTAACGAGTTTGAAGTATCATTAAATATTCTTGTATTTGTTATGTACTTATGAGAAAGGTGCCTTGGTTTCTGTAAGATTTGTAATTCTATTTTCTTCTTTTTTTTAATAAGACTAAAATTTTTAAATTGCCATATATATTAAGATAAAGTAAAAAATGTTTACCCCTTGCATTTTGATGTGCATAGAGATTGTAGTTATTTTGTTAAGTTCTAATTGTCCTGTCTTGGTCATGAGTCTTAGTAGTAGCTGGGTTAGAACACAATTCAACTTTTGTCCTATTCAATAGGGGATTTTAGTGTTTAGTCTTTGGAGGAGAATTGCTCATGGTGTCTTATTTCTGAAAGTACTTCTGGGTGTGGTTGAGAGAGGTCTCAAGTCCTCATTCAGCCTAAACTCATTGCTTTGGGGCAAATGGGCTTTCATCCCTTCCAGGTCTTTGAATGCTCTCTAGTGGGGAAGTGGCATAGTGTCCCTGGGGCTGTAAAGTCTTGTGATAGTAGTAGAATTCTTCNATTCTGACTATGTTCTCCAATTAACAAGGTTGGTAAAGGGTGATTGTTGGGTATCAGTGGTAAGGAGACCCTGGTACTAACCCAGTCTCCAACATTCTGCTACAGCATCAACCACGAACCTGGAACTCTAGGAAAGACCTCAGAATCAATCCCTCCATCTACTTTCCCTACTACATCAATTGCCTTAGAAACAGAAAACTTCAAACCTTAGTTGGGAATATAAGTCTGCCATTTTTTCCAGAGATTTTTTAACTTTTCAAGAATTCCAGAAATCTAGATACACGGTGGCACACAAAACAACTCTAATACATATAAAATGTAAACTGCCATCTTAAATCTTTTAGCAGAACAGTAAGATATTAATTGTGTTTCAGGGCTGAGCATAGGATATGTGAATACCAATTTCTTAGGTAATGAAGTGGC
>NW_007733642.1:44879-50494 GCF_000696425.1 Galeopterus variegatus | reverse complement strand
GATCTTTGTGCTTGTCCTGGGCTGGAAAGCTCAACACAACCTTGTCTGTGGTTTACTTTTTTCCAACTACAGTGTTTCTATGGTAGGCACACTGAATCTTAACTCAGATGTCAAGAATTTAAGAAAGATAACGGACTGGATAGAGCAGGCTAGACCCCTGCTCTAGAAGAGGTTCGCTGTGCCGCACAGCTGCAGGTTGTCAGGCACCTACTCCCCTCACATCAGTCTCTTCTCAGAAATCCAAACAAGAGGAGGAATTCGTAAAGGGACATAAAAATCAACTACATTGTATACTGATAAATTAAAGTAAAAAATAAAAAAATAAGTTAATCCAAACAAGATGTGCAACAAAAGTTCTTTTTCCTGTTGTTGTGTTCGGATTATTTAACACAAACGCTCTCTTCAAACTCTCTTGGCCAGAGAAGAAGTCACAAGTCTGACTGATTTTCTCTTCCAAACTATGCTTTTTTATCCCCCTTCCCATCCCAAATTACCACACAGAAAGAGCTTTCCCCAACTCTCACTATTTCAGCATCTTAGCTAACTTTATTCATTAAGATTAGGAGAGAAATCTTGATACCCGGTTGACCTACCCAGGCTCTGGAAATGCTAAAGAATCATGGAAAGAACTTAAAACAGCCTTTCTCTAGTCCAAGAAAGATGCCAAGATTGTAGTTTTGCTGAGCAGTACAAATCCCCAGCCCACAGTCCCTGCCCTCACCTCTCCACCCTCATCCCCGCCCCCAACTGCCCTGGAGTTACAACCATCTGAAACAAAGGCCAAGAGGAGCTAAGATTTCGGGAGAAAATTGAAAATATTATCCCCATTATACTAACATTTATATCTAAATGTTTCGATGAGCATTGTGCTAAGTGCTAAGAAGACACAAACAAAACTGAAATATGTTATCAATAAGGAGTCTGGACACAAAGAAAATTAGCCATTGTAAATGCATGTGCTGTATAAGAATTTGTAGAAAAAAAAAAAACACTAAGTGGAAACAGAACACAGTTCAATTATGCGTGCGTACCTTCAAAGTAGGTACACACATTAGCTTAGAAAATGGCAGCATAAATGACATTACAGTGTTTAATCATTATGTCTAGAAAAGTACTGAAAATTACTGTTTAAACGATATCATGTTAAAAATAAGTGTCATTGAAAGGAAGTCCTTGACAGCTTTTTTTTCAATAGTTGAAACATTATGTTATGTTATGTTATTAATTTATAGATAAATATTTTATGTTTACTTTGAAAATTTAAGAGCAAGTAATGTTTAATCATGAATTTTGCTGATTATACAGAGGTGGTGCCTTCTATTACACTGTCATTCATTACTCATTCCTGTTGTAAACCTATCTCCATTGCTGTTAAGTATTTTTAATTTCTTCTATAATGACAATATATGCTGAATTTAAAAGTAATTTAGTGTTGTTAGAATAATATNCTCATTCCTGTTGTAAACCTATCTCCATTGCTGTTAAGTATTTTTAATTTCTTCTATAATGACAATATATGCTGAATTTAAAAGTAATTTAGTGTTGTTAGAATAATATTTGTGCTGTGTTTGCTCAGCCTTGAGAATTCAAATTGTCATAAAAACTCAACATAAATTACTTAAATGCTAAATAATTGTTTTCTAATCATAAATGTGTCAGCATAGATCACTGAAGATCATCTGTCCACAAAAAGTAAGTTTAAAAATATGTTATATTAAGTGAAAAATAGAAATTATTTAATTAAGTAGAAATTATTTAATTAAGTACAAGAAAGAAAAAGAACAAGAAAGTCTTGCTAAACTGGAAATTGGGACCTATGAGTCCTGTTGCTGATTTCTCACTGACTTACTGTGTGACTTTGAGCAAAGTCATTATATCTGAGACTCTTTTTTTTTTTTTGCTGTAAAACAGAGACAATATATATAACTGATAGAGTTTGGATGTGTTGTTCCCACCAAAACTCATGTGGAAATTTGATCCCCAATGTGGCAGTGTTGGAAACTGATTGAGTCATGGGGGCGGATCCCTCATGAATGGATTAGTGCTCTCCCTGGGGGAGAGGGGATTAATGAGTGAGTTCTCGCTCTATTAGTTCTCACGAGAGCTTGTTGCTTATAGGACCCTCGCACCTCCTCTCTCTCTCTCTCTTGCTTCCTCTTGCCATGTGATCTGCTTGTACCCATGGCTGCTGCCACTTCCACCATGAGTAGGAGCCGCCCAAGGACCGTGCCAGATGAAGCTGTCCCAGAATTGTAAGCCAAATAAACCTCTGTTCTTTACATATTACCCAGTCTCACTTAATTCTGTTATACCAAGACAAAACAGACATAAGCAATCACTTATCCTAAAAGTGTGCTAGAAATTGAAGTAATATAAAATGAGGAAACACATATTTGGCAATACGAAATGAGAAAACAGACATTAACATGTTTTCAAAGTAAGAACTGGATTCAAATATAAAGATACAAATATATTTGTAATACATAACAAATAGATGAAGGGAAAGAGATGGATCTAGAAATTACATGCTAACCATAGAATATTTATAACCACAAAATAGAGTAAAATCACGATACTTTTTTCTAACTAAAAAAGTATTCTTCCAATATTTTTAAAGCTCCTATTGTCAAAATTTCAAGCTTACTCTTCAAAACATCTTAGAGCAGGAAGAAGGGGTTGTCGTACACTGCTTAAAAGTCTTAGATGGTTTTTATACACTTTCATGGTTACACAGACTGGTAGTAATTTCTTACTTGGCATCTCTCTAGAAATGTCACAGAGCTAGGGCTAGTGTCAGTATCAATCAAGCGAGAGATTTGCAATCTTTTATGCTCTTAATGCCACATCTGGCAATGTGTTTGTTTATAGCAGGTGGTTGAACAATGACCAGTTTCCTGACACCAGATCTGCAAGTAGGTCAGAATATAGAAGGTTGCCCTCCCCATGGTGGGTGAAATCTCATCCCAGGGAGGCAGATGTGATCTTACGTTGAGGTTATGCCTTCTCTTAATGACAGATAATATCTCTACTTTCAGCAGAAGCCTTCAATACTGTTTAGGACTGGTAGCTTTAAAAATCCTTGATTATCTTCTTTTTTATTTCCTTGCTGCAACCATTAACTATTGCTTTCGAAACAAATCCTAGCAGATATATCCTTCAATTCCCAGTTAGTCAAAAGCATTGGTCAGCACAATTCTTTCACCTATGAATCCCTTGTGTGGGATTTTCTTTCTTTTGAAAGTTCTTTTAGGTGAAATTTAGAACCTTCACACCATCAAAACTGGCATTCTTACTAAAAATATGTCTTCCATTCACAAATCTATTTACAAAGCACCAGAATATATTCTGGGCAATTTTCTTTGAATGGCTTCTTCCAGAAATCAGCCAAAATTATTTACTGAACACCTAATATCTGCACAGTCTTGTGTACAGTTAAGAGGAAACCTTGGTGTAAGAATTTCATAATATTTGCTAGCTTGTGACTTACAGTTAGCTCTGTAAATGCTCAGAGCTTTAGGAGTTTCTTGTTTAAAATGGGGATAAGGCCAAAACTCTATGTGATTATTATGTGGATTAAAAAATAATGTTTTAAGAAACCTAGCAAGGAGCATGGTATATATTTAAAACATGTTACAAACCATCTTTATTTTTACTGTGTGTAACCCCTTCTTACTTAAAAACAAACAAACAAACAAACAACAGCAGAAGAACCACCATTACTAACCAGGGAACTTTGATTCTAGCTGGGAAGACAGGTGAAACAATAAAACAGCATACGGATGAGTGCTAAATCAGGGAATAAGACAATAATAGGTACAGAGTTTTTAAAGTAGGCAATGTCTAAAGAGGTTAGTGTTGTAATGTAAGAAATTGACGTGAATTTTGAAGAATGGGTATCATTTCTGTGGCTTTTTCTCGCGTTCAGGCTTAAGTCCAACTTCCTTAGCCTAAGTAACCTGCAAGCGCCTTTATTCTCTAACTCCTGCCACCCTGTCAGCCTCATCTTCTCTGTCTTTCCCTGCTCCTGGATCTTACCATAGATGTGGTTCTACCAACATGATGGGCTTTATCATTTTGAATTTTAATCACAGTATATTATAGTTTTCAGCTAAGTTTATTATTACAAGAAAAAGCTTGAAGCTCATAAAGCTTTCAGTTGTGTACATAAGGTTTCCCGATCTTTGCTAATGTCAGTCTATCTATGAAGATGCATATGCTTTTAGTAGGCTGTTAAAAAAGTTTTCTAAGTCATCCAGGTGAGAGAAAGACCCTTGATTAAAAGTCCAACAAGGCCATATATGTCACCTTTTTAAGGTGTCATGGGCAGTAGAGAGTTGGCTGTACTCCCCAGACCTCGCCCAGGGCTCTGCAGCATGACTTTAGTACCAAGTTGGTAAGCCTTTTTTTCCCAAGTTGAATTTCCACACCATCTAGTGGAGGTAGACAGACACATACATAAATAACTTACTTATGATATCTCCAAAGCAAAAAACAGATTTGAATACAAAGTAGTACACAGTCTCTAATCTGTAGTAATTTATATTTGGAAAAGTATAGCTGTGGTTAGGGAAGTAATTACTGATTAAATACAAGCCATAGACAAAGTTGCTTGGAAGGATAGATGNGTAATGTAAGAAATTGACCTGAATTTTGAAGAATGGGTATCATTTCTGTGGCTTTTTCTCGTGTTCAGGCTTAAGTCCAACTTCCTTAGCCTAAGTAACCTGCAAGCACCCTTATTCTCTAACTCCTGTCACCCTGTCAGCCTCATCTTCTCTGTCTTTCCCTGCTCCTGGATCTTACCATAGATGTGGTTCTGCCAACATGATGGGCTTTATCATTTTGAATTTTAATCACAGTATATTATAGTTTTCAGCTAAGTTTATTATTACAAGAAAAAGCTTGAAGCTCATAAAGCTTTCAGTTGTGTACATAAGGTTTCCCGATCTTTGCTAATGTCAGTCTATCTATGAAGATGCATATGCTTTTAGTAGGCTGTTAAAAAAGTTTTCTAAGTCATCCAGGTGAGAGAAAGACCCTTGATTAAAAGTCCAACAAGGCCATATATGTCACCTTTTTAAGGTGTCACGGGCAGTAGAGAGTTGGCTGTACTCCCCAGACCTCGCCCAGGGCTCTGCAGCATGACTTTAGTACCAAGTTGGTAAGCCTTTTTTTCCCAAGTTGAATTTCCACACCATCTAGTGGAGGTAGACAGACACATACATAAATAACTTACTTATGATATCTCCAAAGCAAAAAACAGATTTGAATACAAAGTAGTACACAGTCTCTAATCTGTAGTAATTTATATTTGGAAAAGTATAGCTGTGGTTAGGGAAGTAATTACTGATTAAATACAAGCCATAGACAAAGTTGCTTGGAAGGATAGATGCTGCAAACTTACAGACTTGGAACAAGTTATGGCTGTCTAGTCTTATGAACTAAAATAAGCAAGATACAAGCAAATTGGATGTCTCTGCTCCTGGTGTCATTGAAAACTCTTTCACATGTGTTATGAATTTGTCAAAGCCCCTTGTGCTTTGCATTTATGTCTTCATACTGTGTCTGCAGTCCCAAGAGCACATGTTGTGCATGTGCACACACGTGTATGTGGA
>NW_007733642.1:39237-43169 GCF_000696425.1 Galeopterus variegatus | reverse complement strand
GGGTGCGGTATTGAGTTCAATACTAACTGCACAGCTTTAAATAATATTTTAAGGTTTGCATTCCAAAAGTACTTTAACAGGAGTGATTCTTAAAGAGGAACTAATTACATTCAAATCTGAAAGTTAACATAGCACTGAACTTGCGATAAATATGATATGCTTGATGTTAAGAAAATGACATTTTATGAAGTAGAGGAGACAAGATTTCTCCATCAGCTCCATACAAAGCTTCTTTTTGAAGCTAGAAGGTTAAGGGTTTGTCAAATATGTTTCAATTTGACTTACGAGAAAAAAATGCTTCAAATGGCTTCTGAAATAACTTTACTGATTTGGACATTGTATGTTTATTTAAAATACTGCAGATAATATATGTCTTGAAACTTGTAATCAAACATGAGCGATTTAATAATATTTTTACGAGGAAAAAAATGTGTCCCAATTGAACCCACAAATATCATTACAGTTTATTCACAACATAGACATTTAAACTGTTAGTTATATCTGGCAGTAACTACTTTGCATTATATGTACATATTTTGTTTTAATAATTAAAAATAATAATTTCATAATTTCAATCTCATGGTACCCTGAGCAGCGCCATTCAAATCATCCAAGGAGGGAGACTTCAGAGTTCTGGAAGCTTCTGGGCCAGCCCCCACCCCTCCCTTCACCCCAGCATGGAGTCCTGTCTCTGATATTCCCCTGAAGTCCATCTAGACCAATCTGTTGTGTCCTCCACTAGTCTCACCTCAGTCACCACAAGAACGCAGGACTCTGAGTCATTCCTCAGTCTGCATCCTACTTCATTCTCATCCTAAACTAACACATGACACCCTCTCCTCCAGCCTCCCCATCTTTGAGTGTCCCCTTCACCTTCCGACTAAAGCGAGGGTCCTCTTCCTTGAATACTGCTCCCCCCCCAAGCCTCCCTAGTGGTGCCTGTCATTTCTCTCATGACCCTTTGTTTCCCGGGACTGGTTCCTCGTGATCATTTCCTGACTATTTTCCCCTAAAATTCTGAGCTTTGATCTTATGTTTTCAGATTATTCCGCCTGACACTCCTCTACTGAAGCCATCAGTCCCACCCCTCCCCTCACCTCCACTGATGTCATCTTGCTCCTTGACAATTTTAGTACCAGGATCCCTGTCTTATTTCTAATTCTTGGTGACTTCACTATCCTCACACATGGTCCTTCTAATCTGTGGCTTTCTGGGTTCTCAACTTGTTCTCCAACAATGAACTTGTCTTCTCTCCTCTTTGGTCAATCACTCACATGGTCATAGCCCAGACTTTGTCATACCAACAATGATACTTCTCCAAAATTCTCAGTTCCAGGCAACCTATGCTCTTGCTTCTGTCTTTCTAGCTTATTCCCTCTAGAACATCAGGACCCTACAAATCCTCTCTGCTCTTTCTCTACTTCAAATTTATACTTCATAATTACCCTCACTCCCTTCAGGGTACACTCAGCTCTCTTGCTTCTGTCTGGTTCTAGCTTTGACCACTCCCCTAACCTGGTTTCTGCCGTGTACCTGTGCTGAGCACACAGCTCTGCCGCCCATTCTCTGTATTCAGTCTCCCAAGGACCTATCAGCTGCTCCATGATAATTCTCAATTCCCACAGTCCTTTCATTCTTCCACCTTCAAAGGGAGACTGCTCTGGAAAATGCTTTGAATATTGCATACTCCTTAATCTTGCAAGACTTATCCCCCATCCACACTCTCGTGTAATGAATTTGCTTATTATTTCAATGAGAAAATAGAATAAATGTGAGAATAATAGCAAGCTTATCTGCCCATACATTTCGTCTGTACTCAGTCCCCTTGATGCTTTGAGTGAAATGTCCTCACTCTTTAAAGCAAGCCCTCCACTTTTGCTTACTTAAAGATATTGCTCAAGAAATTCCCCCATCCTGCATTTTTTGTTTTTCTCTCTCTACTTGAAAATCTACATAAGCATAGAAAGATATAATTTCTCCTACTTTAACAGCAAAACAGAGAACCACTGCTCCCTTTTCCATTTCCCCTTCTACCAGTATTTCACATCTTTTCATTTTATTTTTAGAGCAAAACTCCCTCTAAGAGACGTCTATGCTCGCTCTCTCCAACCTCTCTCCTCTAATTCTCTTTTGAACCATCTCTGTGAGAATTTCACATTCACCATTTCACTCAAATGGCCCTTGTCAAGGCTACCAATGACCTCATGGTGAAATCCAATGGAAAATTCCCCCTCCATATCAGTCATTAGTTAATAGTAGCATTTGACCGAGTTGGTCGCGTCTTCCTCCCTAAAAGACTTGCTTGAGTTGGCTTCCAGGACATTACACACACCTAAGATTCCTTCTTCTTTGCCAGTCACTTCTCCTTGGTCTGTGCTTATTGGTTCTCCTCTGGTGTCTACACCCTGGAGTAACCAAGGACATGGACCCTTGACCTCTTCATTTCACTCTCTTTCTGCCTATTGATGATCTCATTTTCTGGCTGGAAACTCCAACATTCATATTTCCATTCTGGTCCTATCTCCTGAACTCCAATTTGTATGTCTAGCTAATTAGATAGCATCTGCCCTTGAGTGTGTGGTTGGCATTTACATTTAACTTGTCTAAAAATTAGCTCTTGATCCCCACTCTAATCCCCCCATGTCCAGTAAGCCTGATCTTCTCAGGACATGTCGTCTACCTCCAAAAATCTTGGAGTCATTCCTAACTTTTCCTTGGATCTTACATTCATTTCATTAACAAATTGCATTACTTCTAACATTAAAATATATCCAGAATTAACCCCAAACATCCCATCCCAGAGCTTTTCGCTTGCTGTTACTGCTTCCTGGAGTGCTATTTCTCAGAAGGCCACAGGCTATTCTTATGCCTCTTTGTCTGAAGAGCTTTCCCAAATACCTGTTCAACATTGCAATTCAGCCTCAGCCTGATATTCCCTAACCCTTTCCCTGCTTTATGTTTTTTATGTCATACATCACCATGTGATGTGCCAAACATTTTAATGACATATTTGTTTGTGACATGACTTCCTTCACTAGAATTAAGAGCCCTGAAAATAGAGATTTTGCTCTGTTTTGTTCAGTTCTATATACCTAACTTCTAGAAAATGTCTAATATATAGTAGGTGATAATTAAACATTTGTAGAGCAACAAAAATATTAAATTTCAGAGGGTCCAAATACAATAAATTAGTGTTTGTATTCTGCCAACTTTAACATTGGCAACTTGTGATAGTGTAGACATAACTTTTAGTGCTAATTTAAATTTAACAGAATTTTCTGCATAGGGTGCTGTAAATACTTTGTGAACAATTGAATATTCCAAGTTCTGAGTGAATAAAAATTCACATTCTTATGTACTGCAATATACATAGCAAAAATTATCCCCAATAACATATTTTTTATGTTTCTATAGAATGAATTAATAAACATAGGTGTTTGTATGAAAATCATTCAAATTTAAATATTATTAGCAAAGGAAAATGCATATAAAATTAATGATCAAAGTACATTCTAGTTAATTAACCTATGTCACTTGATATATGTAAATGAACTCTTTCACATTTTAGCCACCATTACTGTAAGAATTATAATCATTTTTTCCCATTATTGGTGCACTATCTTTAACTACTATTTATACTATGTCTTTATTTATACTGTATCTTTCCTGAAATGATTATGTTAATATGGTATGACTTTTCTCCCACAGTCGTTCTCCAGTGAAACAAACTGGACACTCAGAGTCTCCGTCACTTGGGCATGATCTGCCACACCTGTGGAGCACTTCAGGTTGTGCTCTGAGACCGATGCCTCGTCCTGACCCCACTGAAATAGCCCGAGTCAACACATTACTTTAAAACACTCCCTTGAAAGGGCCGTTTTGACATGAAATAGCTCTACGTTTTTTTCTACCTGTAGAGCAAAATCCAGTGA
>NW_007733642.1:31559-38592 GCF_000696425.1 Galeopterus variegatus | reverse complement strand
ACCTGTCTTTGTAAATAAATCTTTATGGAACACAGCCACAATCCCTCACTTAAGCCTTGTGTGTGGCAATTTTTTCCTGCAGCTGCAGAGTCCAGTAATTGAGTAGCAGACACCAGACATGCTACAGAGACAAAAATATTTAGCTCTCTGGCCCTTTACAGAAAAAAAATGTGCCCATCTTCTTTAGTGGAACCTGAATTCCAGCTCTTTTCTGCCATGGAATTTCAATGTAACACTTGAACAATTACCTTACCTCTTTTAATAACTCTGTAAGAATAAAGTACCTATCTCTAATGTTTAAAGGATTAAGTGAAAACTAATATATAATAACATTTTTTTACATGTAAACTGTTATTGTGATTGTATAGTTTAATAGGCTAGTTGGCATCTTATATTGAGGTTGCTGAAAATTAAAACGATTACATTAAATGTGGCTAAAATATAATCTAAGGTATGTTGTAAAATGTTAAGGTTGCGCATAATATTGTAATGTGAGTTTGTATTTCACTTATATTTTATTATAATGTTTTATTTAATTCATTGTTTAAATTGAGAGTCCAAATTGTTAGTGCTATTTTCATGTAGTAGCTTCTAAATAAAATGGTACCTCCTTAATTTTTCAGAAACTTCAGTAATAAATGTATGAGGCCTAATTGTAAACACATGTTAATTAGGTTCCTTTGATTTTGTGAACTTAAATAATACAAATATAAATTTGTTATCACTACACTTATAAAAAGCTACAGTTGTTCCCATGATTCATGCATCTAAGCTTTCCTTTAAAAAAAAAAGTCAAATAAATACATAAGTTTTTATATACATGCCAGTATTGTGGCATATGGGAAGGTTTTGAGCAAGTGTGAAAGACTTAAAAAATTAAAAATCAGATCTTGAATGTTAAATCCTCATCTTTATGAGTTAAGATGGATAACACATCCAAAGCTGAAATGTGTTCAGCATCTTACTCCTGCACAAAATCTCCCATTTGTTACCCTCCTACACCCGGGCAGATTTGCAGGAGAAAACCAAAATGTCCCCACACACCAGCTGTCCACTCATCCACCCTCCTCAACTCCCCAAATGTGCTTTCCATTCCATTATTATAATATTTAAAAACATGGTTTAGAAAAAAATATATGCCTGATTGGAAAAACAAAATCTAAACTTAGAAGATATAATTGATTAAGATTACTACCAAAGCTTAGTCAGATGCATACAAATTAATGTTGCAAGCTGGGAGGCCCCAGGCCACTCCTCCTTCATTATATGGGATAGTTTCCTCCCTCTCCTGAGAATATGTAAGACATATCAGGTTATGCTATGAAAGAATTGATGTTAAAACTGTCTTCAAGGATGCCAGTTAAAACAAACAAGGAGGCCATCTAAAAAGGACATTTCATCCTGTACTATCAAAAAGTATGTATTTTGGCCGACTGAAGTAGGATCCTCCACTATCACTTTTTAGAGAAAAGATTTGGGATAATACAAATAATTGCATAAGTTAATAATTGTCTTTATTTGAAAGTTTAATTTTATTTCCATTTCTCATTCTTCTGATCAGTGCTTGGACACATCGAAGATATTTCCTTTTAGGTTTACATTACCACTAAGGAACGATAAGTGAAATAAGCAATTAAAATAAGAAATGTCTGATCATGGATACGCAGTAACTCATGGAGCAATTCTATATGACACCTTTTCAAGTTAATCAACAAAACCAGTGCTTCATTTTTTTGAAACCAGGAATAAAACCAGTAATCAACCATCTCTCAGAGCATGAACCTTGTAGGGGTCAATTGATGAGGTTTCAGGTTGATATTTTTTAGCGCTATTTAAAGAAAACAATAAAAAAGAAGAAAGAAACTGCACAATGAAGTTGGAAGCTTTTTAGACTAACATACCTTTCGAAAAATATGCTTAGATTTAGAAACATGGATGCTTACTTGATATTCAGTAACCTGTCAAACTTAGGTAGCAAGAATATCAGAAATGATAATAAATTTATATGTTAAGTGAAAGTTCAGAATTGGAAATGAACTCTGAATCTCCTGTAGACTGATTTAAAAACTCTGCAGATAAAACAAATATTTGTATCTCTTTTTATCATGTGGATGCACATTTGGCATTGAATTTACTATATACCAGGCAGTGAAGCATTTATTAAAGCTGAGCATTCACATATGGGGGCACATTAATTGTAATAATGTAATACATATTTTTCACAAAAGGGCCTTCTAAGGGGAAACATTGTCTATCTCCAAAACTGAAATGTATTTGATTTATCTATGGAATTATAATACATTTTTGCCCTAATTTGAATTTTTAATGCTTATTTCCAGCATTTGTGGTTCCTTTTCTTTTAAGTTAGTATATGTGTTTTTTCTTCTCACAATCTAAATTGATGTCATTCTTTCACTTTTTCTCAAACTAACCATCTGTGACTGGAAGCAAGTGTAAAAAGGGTAATGTGTCCTTTCCACAGTGAATTCTACTCTATATTATGAAGTTGTTTTAAAGTAAGGAAAGAAACAATTTAACCACAAAACAGCAAAAATACCCACGAGTTGAAATTTGAGAAAAAGAAAAAACTAATCCTTAACTATGATATGCAACTTGACAACTTATTATAAAATTAGAAAGTGCCACTCAACACTTAAGCAGGAATGAATCTGTTCTTTGCATTCTCACTTAGAAAATCATAGATTCATTATCATTTGGCAATTTTTTTAACTGTCTAAAGAAGACAAAGAGAGACAAAGCATAGAAAAGAGAAATAAAGGTAGACACAGGTGTTCCAAGAATAAGAGAACATAAGCACAAAATGAGAGGGACATAAGCACTAAAGAAAAATGTCATGTCATTCACAATTTAAAACACTGAGGTTGACTTCAAGGCCAATTCTTCAGAACTGGAACAAGAAATTAAAAGTTTCATATACCAGGTGTTGAACCATTTGGTTTAAATAGCTAATCTACACTTTTCTGAACACTCATATAAGCATATATGTGTGTATGCTATATGTACACGTGTAGTACATGGATACACAGATATGCACACATATGTGCACATTAATATACTCATACAAATACTTTTATTACAATTTTTACCATAGTGGGATCATGTTGCATATTTTCCAGTTTTATATATCACATTCTCTCAGGTCAACATATATAGGACTAAAACTAATTCTTTTTATTAACACCGTAACTTTAAATAAAATGTTTTCTTATGATGATCTGTGAAGGAAAGCAGTTACACAGCAGAAAACAAGGAACGTGTGTGTGTGGGAGCGGTGTTGCCAGGGCAAAAGATCATTTAAAATCTCAATAGGATTCGCAAGTAGAATTTCTCTTAATAAATTTACAGTGGTCTATTCCTATTGAATCAGAACCTAGATTTTTGTAGCATTGAGAGCAGATTCATCTCTCAGGAGTAAATGCACATTAATTAAGTTCAAAGAACCAATATATAAAATTGAAATGCCAAATTAACAAATTACAATTCATAGAAATGAGACTATTTACACTGATACTGATATAACAGTCATTTTTTTTTTTTCACTGTAGGCCAATTTGTGAAGCCAACTTGTAATCAGAAGGATGGTTGCTCGGACAAGGAGTCAGAATAACAGAAATAAGACATAAGATAAGCAACAGCAATCAGATGGAAGAACGTTTAATGCCTTGGGATAACAGAGACTATATCATCAATCTACAGAAGCCATTCTGACCTTTTTGTTAGTTACGCAACTCTTGAGAATTTGATGAAGTCTATGAGAAGTTTTTTTCTCAGAGAAACACACATATATACAAAGTTGTGTGTATAATTTCACAGCACCCTAGAAACTTAGAGATTTTCCATGCCCCGCAAATTAAGAAAGTCAGACATATAGACTATGAATAGGCTTACAATGAACCAGAATAATTAAAGTCGACTCCCTGCACCCACACCTATAGCAGGGGGGTTGTTCAATGTACTGCAGGACACAACCCTGCTTTTAGGCTTCCTTTCCTCTGGCTGAGCTGAGTGGACACAACTTTGCCTCTGGCTCTGTGCTTTCATTAGGCTTCTGGGACTGTCCAAACTAATTCTATCTTTTATTCTTTCATTCTATATATCAGTAGCCATAGGTAAATGAAAGCCTTGCTAGATTAGCTAAATTTGTTTCTTTATGGCAGTTCTGCATCTCTGTTCTCTTTCCAATATTTGATTGTCTTAAAGTGGAACTTTCATGAAGTAATCATACATCTCCTATATCTGCACTTTTGGGAGATGTTTAGTGTTGATGAGCCAACAGCAATAACTGTTTTGTTTTAAAATTTTATTTTATTGTGGTAAGAACACTTAACATGGGAGCTATCCTCCAAACAAATGTTTAAATGTTTTCGACTATAGGTACAATATTGTACAGCAGATCTCTATAAATATTTTCAAGTGAATAAATATTTATTTTTTATTTATGCAATAAATATTTCCAAGTGTTACTGTAAAACCTTGGACTAGTGAGTCTACAGTACCTAGTGTTGAAAGCTCTGCAAGAGGAGGACAAAGAAGATACTTAGGTTCTGGCAACTAAGCCTAGAGAAGGGCGGATGTGGGGACCACTAGGTCTGCTCGCCAACAAAAGATGGAAGGTGTCCTTGCAGCAAGCAGAACTGAGTGGTCCTCACATTGGCCCTGCCCCAGGCTTAGTTCCCCTTGCAGGAGGGAAACCTGGGTTGACCAGCCTAGGTTACCTACATAGTCAAGAGGAAAGTAATTCTGGATGCTTGCATCTGTTTCAGCCTTCCTAGTTGTTACAAATCCAGAAAGCGCTGGTGCCGGCTCTGGGCAGCTTCGCTGCGATCCTTCGCTATCACTTTCTTTAGACGACGGGAGTGTTTCTCTCCTGCCAGGTGCCTCATTCTTGTTCCATGCTTTAATTCAGGTAGAGTTTGGGAAATCGCTTCCAGGGAGAAAATCGCTCCCAGGGAGAAGTAAATCAGTGCTGACATTCTAAATAAAGCTTTGAGCTTGAAGGGTAATAATCTAGCTGCTCTTTCTAAATCTGGATCCATAGATGTTAAAGGAAAGAAAATTCTGCTTGAGGGACGTGCCAGAGGTAAATGCCAAATATATTCAGCCAGCAAGGAAACCACTCCCAACGAGAACCCCCTGACCCCGGCCCTGATAATTAATCAGTGGAACCTAGAACAGCAGGTCTCTCTTGTAGCCAAGATTCACTTTTCTCTGGTGAAAGATTAAGGAGTATATGAAAATGTAGGCCACTCTTTCATAAAATAAATGTATAATAAATGGAGTACTACCTAATTTTTAGTTTTTGAGAGTTTAACAGCCTATATTAAGCCAATTATTTTTGTAGAGAGGATTGCTTGTCCATATTGTGGATCACATAATCTCTTTGTCTTTAAATCATTTCAGTGCTTTCTCTTAGAAATTTCTGGGTGAGTGGTGCATTAATTAGGGAAAAGAAATCAAATCTTTCAATTGTAACATTTACTAGTAGTTTTAGGTTTTGAGTGAAAGGAATGTAAACTACTCAATAAAATTAAGTGGAGGTCATGTGTAGATTTTTTACCAAAACATATATTTGAATATTTACTCTGTGCCAAATGTCAAGGATTCAACATTTTCTAAAATGCTATTATTGCTCCTAGGGGTACAAAGAAAAATGACCATAGAGAGGGTATATTAAGTGCCATCTAATGGCTAAAGTTAAAGATGCTATAGGAATTCAGAATTCATTTAATCCATGTTTTCCCTTTTTTCCTTGCATGTATTTTGGACATCAAACTTATTATTTAAAAGCCAGAAGTTAATAAAATTGTAAGCGTATGCAAACAAAAATGCCACACTTTATTTCGCAGTCCAGTGCAATGAATTCAGCCCTTTCTTTAAGGATCTCATGGCATGCACTTTCAGTGTCCCTTGCTCATGGGTGTGTGGGTCAGATGGTGGAGGCTTGGTGTGGGCTCAGGGGGGAGGCCCAGCAGGTCCTCCTCAGCCCCGTGAGACTCCACTCCTGTTGACTTTGTCTTGCTGCTACGTTTCCTTCTCTTGTTAAACCACACTTCTCATAATCCTCAAAGATGGTCGTTTGCTTTCTCCATATTTTTACACAAGTCTTTTCCTCACTCAGAAAGATCCTCCTATTATCTATCTTTCGGGGGAACTTCTACTCAGGGCCTGACACAAAGTAGGCATTTCACACATGAGCTTGTTAAACACATTTTTCAAGACAGAAAAGCAGCTCAAGTGCCAACTGTGGTGATCTTCACCTGGCCTGCACAGAGCTGACCTAACTGTCTTTCACCCTCCTTGTCAGACCACCATGACTGTCATTAGCACCAGGTACATTCTGTGTTCTACTGAATGCTGTCATCCTCCCTCACTAGTCCTTGAAAACAGGCACGAGTCACTTTGTCTCTGCATCCCTATCACTTTAAGTGTTGGGTCTCCAGTACATGCTCAGTGAATGCTTACCAAGTAAATGAGGGAAGAAATGAATGAGGAAGTCTGTGTGTCCACTTACATAACCACATACACACCATGTGTAGACATGTGCATTATATATGTGTAGACATGTGCATTCATGTGTGCATACACAAGTGTAAATATGCATGCATTTGTGCATGTGCATTTGAATATGTGTGCATACACAAATAAACCTAAATACATGAGGGAATATATAGTAAGTGGGTAAGAAATACAACTTCTGAAGATACGTAGAGTGCTTGACTTCTGCTTCCACTAGTTAGAAGCTATAGGATCTTGGGAAACTTTTACTGTAGCTCACTACCCCACTTACTCTGTCTGGTAGTAGTAGGTAATTGTATTTCATTTATGGAATTCTTGTGAGTATTTAATAACACAATGTATGTAAGAGCTCCACACACTCCAGGCATATCTATCTATCTATCTATCTATTTATCCATCTGTCTACCCACTCATCCATCCATCTGTCATCTATCCATCTACCTATCTCTCCACACACATACACATACATTAGTTAGTAGAACATAATGTTATAATT
>NW_007733642.1:22542-31549 GCF_000696425.1 Galeopterus variegatus | reverse complement strand
GCCCGCCCCTCGCTCAGCCAGTGAGCGGCCGGTCTGTATGTGGGATCCGACCCCTCGGGCGGGAGCGCCGCCACACTTCCCAAGCGGCGCACTATAGCAGTGCGCCACAGGGCCGGCCCTCACACATGAGCTTTTTAAACACATTTTTTAAGACAGAAAAGCAGCTCAAGTGCCAACTGTGGTGATCTCCACCTGGCCCGCACAGAGCTGACCTGTCTTTCGCCCTCTTTGTCAGACCACCATGACTGTCATTAGCACCAGGTACACTCCGTGTCCTACTGCATGCTGTCATCCTCCCTCACTAGTCCTTGAAAACAGGCACGAGTCACTTCATCTCTGCATCCCTATCACTTTAAGTGTTGGGTCTCCAGTGCATGCTCAGTGAACGCTTACCGAGTAAATGAGGGAAGAAATGAATGAGGAAGTCTGTGTGCCCACTTACATAACCACATACACACCATGTGTGTGTTTATATACGTGTAGACATGTGCATTCATGTGTGCATACACAAGTGTAAATATGCATGCATTTGTGCATGTGCATTTGCATATGTGTGCATACACAAATAAACCTAAATACATGAGGGAATATATAGTGAGTGGGTAAGAAATACAACTTCTGAAGATACATAGAGTGCTTGACTCCTGCTTCCACTAGTTAGAAGCTATACGATCTTGGGAAACTATATTACTGTAGTTCACTACCCCACTTACTCTGTCTGGTAATAGTAGGTAATTTTACTTCATTTATGGAATTCTTGTGAGTATTTAATAACACAATGCATGTAAGAGCTCCACACAGTCCAGGCATATCTATCTATCTATCTGTTTATCCATCTGTCTACCCACTCATCCATCCATCTGTCATCTATCCATCTACCTATCTATCCACACACATACACATACATTAGTTAGTAGAACATAATGTTATAATTGATAGAATGAACGATTTTAAGAAAAACGAGCATGGAAAAAAAAAAAAAAAAGAATTCCTTCAGAGCCCAAGGAAGGCCCTTAGACCATCTCCATGGGCAATTGCTTTTCCCACTCCAACAGGTGAACTGTTTATCTTGTATTAAAAACAATTTCCAGCCATAAGCAAAATTTTGCTACTTGTAATATTGAATTTCTCCTCACTATGCCTCCAGTATTTATTTACTAAAATTGACTTTTAATTGATTTTTATACTTTCAGATTCTTATAGATTTCATGCATAAAATTTAAAGCCAATACTGTATATTTAGAGATGGCACCTTAGGAAACTGAGATGAATGTTGAATGTGTAAAATTAGTATTTTATGATCAGCATATGTCATACATGTGTTTATGTTTAACAAATTTCCCTTTTTAAGCTACCATGTCAGCTGTCATATTTAAAGTAATCCTAATGAGAATAGATTCCTATTATTTATCAGCTTTGCTTTAACCAAGAATTCAGTTCAACCTTTCTTCTACCTTTCCAATCTGATTATTGCACATATAAATACCTATAAAAAATTATTTTCATTTCGATTTCTTTCAAAAACCTGACATTCCACGAATAAAGTCTTTGCAAATTGTTCAGAAACAATTGGTTCCCAATCTATGGAAATGTTCTATACAGGCAAGTACTGATTCTAGTAAATAAATATTAGACTCACTATCTTGATTCACAGAATTGGTGCTTTCTATTTAAACATGAGTTGTATTATACACAAATATTCTACTTTTCAAACAATACTGGATCATAAAAAATGCAATTGACTTCAAAAAAACATTTCTCTTACAAAAATAACACTAAAATGTCAAACTAAATTATAATAATTCATGAAAACTAATTTTAAAAATATAAACAAGATTTAGATTATTAAAAAGTCAATGTATGAAAAAGTTACCAAATAGTTTATGAACATTTGAACCAATATTCAGAAAAAATAAAGTTGTGCATTAACAAAAAAAATTCATTAGGAAATAAATATTTACATTTCAGACTTCAAAACAAAAAGTACAAAAATTGTAAGTCCAGGTGTTTTCATCATATATTCACTAGTGTTTCTATCATTTGGTTGACTTCATCACTAATAGGAAAAATCACTAGAAAATAAAATCATTCCCTTTTAAAATCAGAAAAAGTAGAAAGAACTTCAGAATGACAGGGTACTTTGGGGTACAATCTCTAGATTATCATGTGTCACAAGTCAATATGTTCTCTTTAATGTCCTTGAGTCTAGAGTTTGTGATGCCTTAATCTTAGGTCAGGTTTCTCACGTCCAATTTTTTTTTTTTTTTGAACACAGATGAGCTTTATGACAAAAATAATTACTTTTTAAACAATTGAGATCTCGATGAAAAAGGATGGCAAATAAAAACACGATTAGATGCTGTTTATGTACATATTGCTTCAAAACTGGGAACATACAGAAATTTTGATAGTAATCTATGTCACTGTAAATTATATGCAATCCCAATATTTTTGTTATAACTTTATCAAGAAGAATTATGTAAATTCTTTGGTTCACAATAAAGAATACTGTTCAATAATGGAACTAACAAATAAAATACTGCAAGAGCACTCTATTAAATTAGTAAATTTAATTTTATTCTGTATTTACCCATTAAAAATGTGTTGATTTTGCTAACAATTTATAAACTTATTTGCTAAGACCCTGAATGGGTCCACATTCAGAAAGTCAAATTCTGTATGTGAACAATGTTAGTGTGAAACTTATAAATGTTATTTGTTTTTCAGAGTTAAATTCAATGACTGAACACATTAATTAGAATGTTTTAATTTATTGTGTCCATACTCATTATGCAGTTTAGTATTTCCATGTATGAATAATATTTTATGTAAATAATACCTATTTCAAACAACTGCTGGAAAACATTCGAGTTCAGTGCTCAGATTATATTCATTACCAAGGTTATCACATTTAGACAGATCTTAGAAGTTTGGAAGATTTTTTAAATTCAAGCCAATAAATTTAAATTAAAATTTTAAATGGCAATTAGTGAATACTAAATAAATCCTAATTTTAATGGGAAGAAAACAGTACTTTTTTAAGAACTATAGAAAATTATTTTTAAAAGCTGATTTAATATTTTACATCTAAATTCAGTCTCCTTAGTGTTCTTGAATAATACATCAAAATTATAATATATTAACCTGAGGGACAGTCTCTTCAAAATAAAAGCTAACGGGAATGAAGGAAATTTGAATAATCAAAAGAAGGATGCTCAGGCAGTTTTAAAACAATTTTAGACATTTTTCTGACCATTATTATTGCTTCAGCTACACACACACACACACACACACACACACACGTATTTCAGCAGATGTATTTCCATATTTTATACATTTATCTAAATGAAGTCTCACTATTTTTGTGAATATTAGATGATACAATTTTGATTTTGCTGACAAAGCACCTTTTTAACAGTTTTTCTTTTTTTACTTTCAAAATAAGTCTTACATTAACATGTAAATAGACTATATTGCAATAAATCACTATTTAAAATCTAAATTTCAAGAAAAGCTTTTCCACATATCATCATTTAAAAATAGTTAACTTATGGATCTATATACTTTACTAGTTATTTTTTCAATTTGTCTTTTTGAATAACACAAAAATATTTTTCCAACAGAGACAATCTCACTCATCTTTTTAATTATATCAGTATGACAACCAGTAAACCCACAACAATAGCCTAAAAAGATTTTATAGAATTATTTATTTGGCCATCACTCAATATCAACAGAGTTTCGACAACATTAATCTCAGGAAATCCAGCAAAATATGATATTCAAGTATTAACTTTGTCAGGAAGAAAAAGAAAATTGCCAAGATTTCTAAAATGTGGAAGCATTATCTATCTTCTCAGTATATATCATACATATTTTTAGTGGACAAGAACGCTTCACAGGCAGCTAGTATGGATTGCTTTAGAGGTACCTTTGTTAACATCAAGCAAAAAATGAATTATATAAATTTAAGGTTATAGGAAGTGGTACACAGGGAGAACCAAATTTGAAAGCTAATAGCCCCCATTGGTTTTACATTAGCCCATTACTTTCCAAAAATTAAATATTCCTTGATAGTCGGTAATATACTTAAAGGTAATTAACCCTTTCCAGCCACTGATGCTGGCTTATGTACAAATGTAGTTTCCCAAAATACAATATGGTCAGAATAGTTTACAATCCTCAGCATCAATCCACATATAACTTTAAATAAAAAGATAAATTGGTTTGTTTGTATATCTGCAAAGAGAACATTCTATCCTTTTATTTTCTGATAATTGTACTACATGTAAGTTCAGTTGCACAAACCTCATGTAGATTTTAACTTTCATGAAGAGTGATTTTTTCCGTAGTGCAAAAATCCAAATAAGAATGTATGTACAAGTGACATAGCAAAGATAAGCAACCGAGGTTAACTGCGTGTGCTGTAAAACAGGAATTGGTCTATTTCCCTGCCCGGGTCATTTTTTTCTTTTAATTCACAGGCTCCACAGTTTGTGTTAAAAATAATAGCTCTTTTATTACATATAAAAGAAAATGTAAGGTCTCTATGTGAAACATGACTAAAGTAGACACACTTCACTTTTCAAACTTTAAGTGTTACTTGTACAATTTCTTAAAATCTAATGCTTGAAATGATCATTTTTTCTATAAAAGTTCAATCTCTGTTTTATTTTTTAAATTTCTACCAAAAAGCAGCTCAATAATGATAGCAAGACCCCAAAAGTAACTAGGCATAAAATCTGAAGACACTAAAACAAATAAAACAAAATCTCTATGACTTGTGACAATCAAACAGTAAAACCAAATTAATTTTCTCAATTAAAAATTTTAACTCTGACAATGAAAGCTCATTTAATGGGATTCCCTTTATTTAAGCTCCACCAATATTGCCCCCCAAAAATGTTAATACAACTCATCTGCATTAAAAATGAATTCTTCGCGTCACAGGAGTGCTATTAACTTGTATTCATAATTTTCAAAACTTCTCCACTTCAAAACAACAAAAATAAAAGCCGGTAAATAAAAGTTCTACAAATAAAGGAAAATTGTAAACATTCTTTGTGCTAGAAAGTTTGACAATTATAGCAAATAGTGTTATCCAATTGCCAGTATATTACACAAAAGTCAAATGTTTATAGCATGAAATCACATGTGACACAGTGGCTCAGTTTTTCATGACAAGAGTTAATCCAGCATAGCATGTGCTAGATCATTTGGACAATGAATGTGTGTGCAGAGCACAGTAAATCTCCTACCTTCATACAGTGCTTTAAATCCCTGGGCACTCACAGCAAAGTCTGTCGTGAACCACAGAGTGAGGATAGATCCCGTGCTCACTATAGAGGAGGGTAGCTGAAATCCGGATAATCTAAATTAAAACAAAACAAAACAAAACAAAAAACCCAACATGAATATAATTTAAAATGCATGAATTTGTTTGTAAAGCTTGGTACAGTCATTTGATAACTCTTTTAACTGTGCTATATTTATTTGAAGTATGCCATTAATCTATTAGATCACCCATACACATGGAGTTGCTAGGTAATTGAAATTAAGCATTTTTAAGCATGAGAGTTGGTAGTATCTTCAGAGACAGTTCTCTCTTCGAATTTTATGATATACCATTATCTTCAAAGGAGCATATGGAAAATAACAGAGCAGTGCAAAGTTGTCCTTACACATGCTGCACAAAACACTGTGATTTTCATGTGCTTTTGAGTTTATTCTTTTCCCCCTATATTATTAAGTAGTTAGTTGTCACATCTCATATTGAATGTGCTTATTCTTAATATCTCCCCTAAAAAACTGCAGTTTATCTTGAAAAGAAATTGTACCAGCCATTGCATAATAAATAAAAATCAATTACTACCTTACTAGCAGAGGTCAAATGAATCAATCTTAATGTTTGGCTTTCAAGATGCATCTTTTGGGCTCTAAGAAACGTTTTTCATCTACACTGTATTTGGATATATTGAAAAATTTTAGTGAGTGAACTATTACAATCATATGCATAATGCTTTAAAAACTGGCAGCTTTTCCATAGGTCAAAGAAAGGTTTCATCAACTTATATTTTGCCTAAAGTTTCCTAATTAAATAGGTTTGTCTACAGATAGGTAGTTTAGTGTAAANCTTAAAGGTAATTAACCCTTTCCAGCCACTGATGCTGGCTTATGTACAAATGTAGTTTCCCGAAATACAATATGGTCAGAATAGTATACAATCCTCAGCATCAATCCACATATAACTTTAAATAAAAAGATAAATTGGTTTGTTTGTATATCTGCAAAGAGAACATTCTATCGTTTTATTTTCTGATAATTGTACTACATGTAAGTTCAGTTGCACAAACCTCATGTAGATTTTAACTTTCATAAAGAGTGATTTTTTCCGTAGTGCAAAAATCCAAATAAGAATGTATGTACAAGTGACATAGCAGAGAAAAGCAACCGAAGTTAACTGTGTGTGCTGTAAAATAGGAATTGGTCTATTTCCCTGCCCGGGTCATTTTTTTCTTTTAATTCACAGGCTCCACAGTTTGTGTTAAAAATAATAGCTCTTTTATTACATATAAAAGAAAATGTAAGGTCTCTATGTGAAACATGACTAAAGTAGACACACTTCATTTTTCAAACTTAAAGTGTTGCTTATACAATTTCTTAAAATCTAATGCTTGAATTGATCATTTTTTCTATAAAAGTTCAATCTCTGTTTTATTTTTTAAATTTCTACCAAAAAGCAGCTCAATAATGATAGCAAGACCCCAAAAGTAACTAGGCATAAAATCTGAAGACACTAAAACAAATAAAACAAAATCTCTATGACTTGTGACAATCAAACAGTAAAACCAAATTAATTTTCTCAATTAAAAATTTTAACTCTGACAATGAAAGCTCATTTAATGGGATTCCCTTTATTTAAGCACCACCAATATTGCCCCCCCAAAATGTTAATACAACTCATCTGCATTAAAAATGAATTCTTCGCGTCACAGGAGTGCTATTAACTTGTATTCATAATTTTCAAAACTTCTCCACTTCAAAACAACAAAAATAAAAGCCGGTAAATAAAAGTTCTACAAATAAAGGAAAATTGTAAACATTCTTTGTGCTAGAAAGTTTGACAATTATAGCAAATAGTGTTATCCAATTGCCAGTATATTACACAAAAGTCAAATGTTTATAGCATGAAATCACATGTGACACAGTGGCTCAGTTTTTCATGACAAGAGTTAATCCAGCATAGCATGTGCTAGATCATTTGGACAATGAATGTGTGTGCAGAGCACAGTAAATCTCCTACCTTCATACAGTGCTTTAAAACCCTGGGCACTCACAGCAAAGTCTGTCGTGAACCACAGAGTGAGGATAGATCCCGTGCTCACTATAGAGGAGGGTAGCTGAAATCCGGATAATCTAAATTAAAACAAAACAAAAAACCCAACATGAATATAGTTTTAAAAGCATGAATTTGTTAGTAAAGCTTCGTACAGTCATTTGATAACTCTTTTAAGTGTGCTATATTTATTTGAAGTATGCCATTAAACTATTAGATCACCCATACACACGGAGTTGCTAGGTAATTGAAATTAAGCATTTTTAAGAATGAGAGTTGGTAGTATCTTCAGAGACAGTTCTCTCTTCGAATTTTATGATATACCATTGTCTTCAAAGGAGCATATGGAAAATCACAGAGTAGTGCAAAGTTGTCCTTACACATGCTGCACAAAACACTGTGATTCTTTTTTTTTTTTTTCTTTTTTGTGACCAATAAGAGAATCATAGCCCTTGGCTTGGTGTCGCCCAGCACCGCTGCTCAGCCAGTGAGCGCAGCTGCCATCCCTATACGGGATCCGAACCCGCGGTGGGAGCGGCCCCGCGCTGCCAGCGCCTCACTCTCCCGAGTGAGCCACGGGGCCGGACCAACACTGTGATTCTTCATGTGCTTTTGAGTTTCTTCTTTTCCCCCTATATTATTAAGTAGTCAGTTGTCACATCTCATATCGAATGTGCTTATTCTTAATATCTCCCCTAAAAAACTGCAGTTTATCTTGAAAAGAAATTGTACCAGCCATTGCATAATAAATAAAAATCAATTACTACCTTACTAGCAGAGGTCAAATGCATCAATCTTAATGTTTGGCTTTCAAGATGCATCTTTTGGGCTCTAAGAAACGTTTTTCATCTACACTGTATTTGGATATATTGAAAAATTTTAGTGAGTGAACTATTACAATCATATGCATAATGCTTTAAAAACTGGCAGCTTTTCCATAGGTCAAAGAAAGGTTTCATCAACTTATATTTTGCCTAAAGTTTCCTAATTAAATAGGTTTGTCTACAGATAGGTAGTTTAGTGTAAACTGAACACAAAGTTATGATGCCAAAAGAAAGCAGCCGGAATGTTCATCCCCTACAGGAGAAATTTGGCCTTGCCAGTCATTACAGAATCAGTACTCTGGACCTAATCAAGAAGATTTACTATGCCCAAATAATGAAGTAATAGATTAATGACAGAAACAACAAGCTAAAAAATAAAAAAGTCATATTTAAGTAACAGAATAATTCTACAAATGCTTCTAAAATCTATGACATACGTTTCATTTTTCAGTATATTCATTTTATGTCAATTAGTTTAATTTTTACTTCAGTTTTATTAAAAAAACAAAACAGAACAAAACAAAAACTCTCATTAATTCCTAACCTCAATCTACAGCCAAACCATAATTTCTTATAAGTCAATTTAAAACTCATTTTCCTAATTAAAATATATATATAACAGGCAAGGTGTGTGTGTCTGTGTGTGTGCACGCACAAACATTTGTGAGCTCAAACATGAAAACCTTACAAAGCCATCTACAATAGCTGCTTAATTACATTTCATTTGTGAAACGGTGTGTTTTGGATGGATTTAGAGCAGTGCTCTTGGGGAGAGTGGGACACCTGGCATGGCAAAGGTAGGAGGCTGTGAGTGTCCAGGGGGCAAATTAATCCTCAGATTGCTCTA